>NW_018252280.1:8684-29658 GCF_001263595.1 Phalaenopsis equestris | reverse complement strand
ATAAGTGTTTATATATTAGTAGATAATAATCCTACACAAGTTTATATATTATAAATTAAGATAAATATTGCTATTAGAGAAAAATTTGAAATCAAACTAAACGATAACATGAAAAGACGCAATTTGGGCCTCTAAGCGACGGCGCCAGCAAGGCCGCTGACAGTGCCCGCTGATAGAACAAAGCGCCGATAGCACCTTCGGGAGTGTCGACGGCACTGATAGCAGTTTTAACGGTTTAGGATGAATTTTGGCAAATAACCTCCGGGAGGTGTTTTTAAAGTCCTAAAAACACCTTGGACGACCAGAAACTTCCTATTTTCGAATTTCAAGGCTTCCAATTCTAGAAATACTTCTAGGTATGGAATTTTCAATAGAAGAAAGTTTATCAGCTTTGACGCACAAAGATTATACGAAAAAGTTATTACAAAGAAATGACTTATCAAGGATAGAGGCTTTGTCAATCACGGATTGATTAATCTAAGTTCTCCGATTGATAAAATTATTATACAAAGACGATGGGAACTTTTTTGCTACACTACCGCTGCAGTTGTTGTACCAGTGGTGGAGGAATTCTATGATAACTTACATGGAATTACCTAAGAAGTTGTCTTCATACGAGGTTAGGTTGTACCATTTACTCCGACGTGAATTAATGAGTTGTATATGATAGAAAATATTTCAATCTATCATTATACAAATTTCATCCCTACAAGAGATTTGATGCAAGATGTCTATAATTTTCTGATGGATGAAAGTGATATTTGGGAAATGCGAGATGAAGGATATGTTAGTTTTTTTGTTTCATTGTTTAATAGTGTCATTTCTTCATTTCTGCAAAATTACTCCCTACCATGATGATTAGTGGAGTCACCAAAGAAAGTACTTTTTTGAACTATTGCATTAAAATTGAAAAACCCATTGATGTAGGATCTATCCTTTTTAAATCTGTTATCGGTATTATTATGAATAGGCCAATTTATGGACTTGGGCATCCTTCCACAAATTTTCTACTTTGCAGTCAATCTCAAGTTCCATATGAAAGTTGGGAAAAAGTTTTATTACCTTGGGAGCCCATAATTCCTATTGATGATAATTATGTTGGGAATGGGAATGAAGCATTAGATACTATCTTAGATCAGTCATCACATGCTTCAACTCCATTGATGCCATCAATAGTTGGAAGTTCACTTGCTTTGAAAAAGAAATTGAAGAAAATTGAAAGAGAACTTCAGAGTGTTACAAATGCAATAGGAGATATTAAGTACCTTTTCGATCAACTAGATTGGAGGATGAAAGATAATTTTGATCATACTGGAACATTTGAAGCAGGATTAGTGTGGATGTTTAAAGAAAAAGGATGGATCAAAGAAAATTCAACTGATCAATTTTCGTACCGACCCTTGTGCAATTTTAACATTCATTACCAGTCTTTGGAAGATATTAGAGGAGGAGAAATCACTGAAGTTAATGCAGAATAATTGAAGAATTTGAACTCTCTACTAGTTTAAAATACTTATGTACTTAATGTGATTGTGTCGATTTGATTTATTTTGCTTTGCTTTAGAATTCTTAACTTGATAGTGTGTATAGCTTTGTGTCAGCATTTAGTGTTATGGATTGATTTTGACGCTGATTTATAATTTAGTTCGCTTAATATGTGTGAAAGTGTGATTAGAAAAATGTGTTTGTAAAAGTGTATTTTCATTTATAAAAGTTAGTTTGTTGTTGTTTGTGAAAATGTTTGTTTGTGAATTATTGTTAGATAAAAAAATTTGTGTTTAATATATATATATATAAATACCAAAAATACTTTAGAGAAAATTAAAAGGAAATTAAAAATTGAAAAAATTCGAAGAATGGAATTTTTGGCCTGCAGCGCTGACGACGCAGGCATGGGCGCCGATGTCGCCCTCGACCCAAGAAGCGCCCTCAACTCGAGAAAAACCTTTAACCCTTTAAAATTTGTGATTTTCACCATAAACTACCATTTTTACCCTTTGAGTCACCTTCAACCTCTAATTTTTGCACCTAGGGCTCATATTTGCTTGGATTTGAGATGATTTTAAGGCAAAGGAACTTTGGATTTCATCTTCTTTAGGTAAGAGCTACACTTTGAATTAAAATTTTTTTATTTTCACCAAGGATTTATCTCAGATTGCCGAGATCAAAAAATTTTGGAATTTTTTAAGAGATTTTGAGAAATCCTTTGGTGAAGAACTCTTACTTAGTAGATTTAAGTTTAAAGTGTTTTACCTTGTGATTTACAAAATTTTTGGAATTTATTCGGATTCTTTCAAATTTTCTCTAGATTTCCTATGGCATCAAGAATGTCGAGCAAAGAAAAACAAAAAGTAGATTATGATGAACAAAAATTTGTTAGCTTCAGAGTTAGTGCTCAATTCAATAGTCTACTTGAGCACAATAAAGTAATTACGGATCGTGGTTTTAAAAATCTGGATGGAAAAGTCGAGCGATTAAGCGATGCTCGACAGTGGGAAGATTTTTGTTATTTTACTGTCGATGCGAGTATTGGTGTAGTGATGGAATTCTATGCCAACTTTCCTGAGGCTTCTGATGACTTTATTTTTGTTCGTGGAAAAAAAGTGGAGTTTTCTCCAAGAAAAATTAATGAGTTTTATCAGTTAGAAGATGTTTACAGTTTGCTAGTATAAATCTTTTTTGCTACGAATGAGGCCTTGGATGAGGTTATTTATTTTCTAACTGATGGAAGAGGAACCTGGAAAGTGAAAATTTGTGTTAAGGTAAACTTTCCTCTTTCTATGCTTAATGTAAAATCTAAGGTCTGGCACTACTTTATTTCTGGAAGAATGATTCCGACAAATCACATAGTGAGGTGACCAAGGATAGAGCCATCCTGAACTTCTGTATTCAGCAGGTGATAAGGATAAATGTAGGCTCTATTATTTATATGAACACTAGATCTATTACTTTGGGAGGACCACTGGTGTTTTGGTACACCCTACACTTATTTTTACACTATACGAATAGGAAGGAGTTGATTTTAGACCTATGGAAGAGAGGATTGAGCCTCTAAAATGTATTGGGCCTACCAATATAAAGACATATGAATTTCATTTTGGATGGAGGTTTGGAAGTAAGACCAGAGTTATTCCTTCTACTTTGAGGACCCCTACTTCTAGTTATCCTACTAATTAAGAACTTTTGGACCAGATGATGATCCAGCAAGGAGATATCTTAAGAATGGATCATAGATTACAAAACATGGATGCCATAAATGCTCACACTGATGATTTGATACGGGAAAAGTTCGAATATGATGCTGCTTATGATGATGCGCTGGTGAGATACATGAAGGGAGATCATTCAGTTCAGTTTTCTACTCGCTTTGTTTTTACTCCATATCTGAGGAAACTTGGATGTAGAAAAAGAAGATGATGATGATTGGTGATCTTTCTTTTAGTGTTTGTTTGATTGTACTTTGTTATTTTATTATTTGTTTTTGTTATATTGTTGAGATTGCTTGTTGTTAGATTGTGAGACTGTTTTAATTTTGATGTTATGTTGTGAAACTGTAGTTTGTAAAACTGTTTTTATTTCTAAATTCAGTTTAATTCTGTTGTTAATTTTTATTATTTTGTTAAATGTATTGTAATTAACTCTTTCTCAGCAAATTTTATATGTATTATGCGCAATTTAATGTTTTAAGTCTTGTAGCTTTTTATATTAGCACCTGCAGTATTTCAGAATTAAGTTTCAAAATTAGAACCGTCAACAG
Organism: Phalaenopsis equestris; assembly: GCF_001263595.1. Lineage (NCBI taxonomy): Eukaryota > Viridiplantae > Streptophyta > Magnoliopsida > Asparagales > Orchidaceae > Phalaenopsis > Phalaenopsis equestris. Next base: position 25,901 of record NW_018252280.1, on the reverse strand, counting down.
GTATGTCATTTCTTTATGTATTTAATGTTTTATTTCATCCTTTATTTTTCAGTTCTTCATGATAAATCTTTTAAAAATTTAAGTTTGGGGGAGAAAGATAATTTTTTTCGTAAAAAAAAAAGAATGAAACTTACTTTTATTTGTCCTCAGCTATATTTTAGGTTGTTCTTTTTTTTTATTTTAAAAAAAAAAATTTAAATTTAACATGACCTTTGGTATTAGGGGTTAACTTTAGATAATTTTATGTTTCTAAACATATAGTAAACTTAAGTAAAATTTTTAATAATTAAGGTTAATTTTAGAGATTATGATATTTGATATAAGAGAATAAGACTTGAAGAAGACTATGTTTTTCTATTTTAAGTAAAGAAATTTATATTTTGAAGTATTAAACATCTTAGAGATTCATGTAAATAGAAAAGAATTAAACTTTACAAAATACTTAAGCTAATATAAATTTGTTAAGTGAAGGAATGTGAAAATTTTTGGACTTTAAGAAGAGGATAGTGAAGTTCAAAATCATTAAAAGGTTATCCAGATATAGTAATCCTCATACATAAAAAAAGAGAGAAAAGAAAAATAAAAGAAAGGAGAAAAAAAAGAAAAAGAAAAGAAAGGAGAAAAGAAAAAGGATCCTGAAAAGAAAAGAGAAAAAGAAGTGAGGAGAAGCTTGAGGAGACGCCTAATCAAAAATTAGCGTCTCCTAATAAAAAATTAGCTTCACTTGAATCAACTTAAAAAAGAAGAAACTTTTATTTGAGTATTAACTTATTTAATAGTAATATTTTATGAAATTCTTTTTCATATGGATATTCTAAGTGGCTTTAATATGAATGATTTGCAATTTTCCTTGAGAAGAATAGAGAATAAAAAATCTTAGACTTGACTACTAGATATTCTTATACCTTTAGTATTAACTAGAGTTCTTTTGAAGTTTCCTTAAGTTATACAATTGTATTTAGTGGACTAAAATACGAAAATCTAGAAGTTAAATTTTTTACCATAAGTCATATTTTTATGTAGTAGAGGAGTTACTTGAGAACAAATAACATGAGTTCTACAACATATGATTTTTCAACTCCGAACTTAATTTACTTCTCAATCTGGCCAATTGAATTGTTAAAATGTGTTGTGAAACATATGATCCAGGAAATGGAGTATGAGTTCTACAACAGAGTGAGGATCACTATTTATTCCATGAAGGAGAATTTCATTCATGGAATTAAATTCAAATAAATACGGAAATATATTATTAGGTGTAGAATTGGAGAATCTTTAGGGTGACAGACTAAAATCCCCAATTCAGTCTTAGTGTTTAAAAACTAAAACGAGAGTTAGCCTTCAGGTGAAGGGAAGTGGGAGCTCTCGAGTGGGAGCCACTATCCTCCTAGCCTAGCCAAGGATATAGAGACTACCTGGGATTAACCAATAATTTTCTATAACACTATATCAGGGTAGAGAATTAAAATCGCTTCTATTTGGCACAATACATATTAGAACCATTTATCTCATCTCATTTCACCAAAACCTCATTGTAGTGGGAAAGATTCTTTTTCACATAAGAAATCTTCATCACATAAACATAGTTTAATAGTTTAGTAGTTACTATTTAAACTTTGTATTTCAGTTTTGTTATTAGTTAAATAAGTTAGTTCTGATAACATCTCAACAATTAAAATTAGTGATAGTAATTTTGTTTTGAATTTCTGTGAATTTTCTAGTAAATTTATCATTTCAAATTTAAACCTTCCCCGTGGGATCGATATTTGGGGCTAAAATAGAAAGTCCTTTATTACTTGATAACGATACGTATACTGGCATAAAATCCTTTATTACTGGCATAGAATCCCAATAATCACTTGTGCAGAATCCCGACATTAATTGCTTAAATTTCTTATTCATAAAATATTGCATCAAGCTTTTGGCACCATTGCATAGCGGAGTCAAATATATAATTTTTACACAATTATATTCTCGAGATCATCCACCATCCCCTACTTCACAAAATATTTGACCGATGGAGACATGTCATCCTAAAGTTGAGCGGTCATTCTAGCAACATGTTCCTTTAGAAGTTTCTCAATCATTGATGCTTTTAACTCCAAGTTTTCCTTTCTAAAATTTGTTAATATTTCTTTGTATTCAATCATTTCATACTCTCTAGTGTCTGGCATTTCTTGCATCCTAATCACCTAAGCCTCAGCTTCATCCACCCTCTCCAAATGAACAAGTTATTTCCTATCAAAATGCTCAAGGGCCTTTGCATGATAGTGAGAAGCTTCCCAGAACATGACTTGATACAAGTCTGATGGTTAGGAGAATTCTGAATAGTTGAGAGTTTTTTGCTCCCATTTGAAAAAGAGTGGCCATAGCAGACAAACTCAAATAAGGACAAAGGGTACTCCGCCATAGTTGGATACTCAATATAACATTCCATGTGTGTGTTCATCATGACAAACCAACAAAAAGAAATAGATCAAATGTTGGTTTCCTCATCCTGTGAAGGGATCCACTTATGAGGAGGTCCCTCTTGCTTAATCTTAGGGGGAGTTAAAGGTAGATTATCTTCATCCTCCATATGGGTCTTCCTCTCTCGATGAGGTATATCTACCTCTTAGGGCTTAGACATCTAGACAGCCTCAAATTCTAACAAAGGGATGGGGACAACTGGCTTACTTTACCCATCACCTTGAAATCTATAAATGAGGTGACACTCATCCTTAGAGTAGCTAGTTCCCCTAACCTTACCTTTGAGACCTCTTCATCTGCTTTACTCGACTCTAGTACACTAGGTGTCCTCACAAAATTATTATGTATGCACCAAAGATTCCAACACATGATAGAGAAGGTTTAATTTTCTATTTTAACAGAGTTAAATATCCAGTAGTACCATCTTAGATAATGATAGATGTATTGGATATGGAAAGAATAAATTTCATACATTTTGTGTACTCGCTAGTGCAAAAAATCCCAAACTTAGGAATTCTAAGTTTAGTCGGGTGAGTAGCAGTAGAAATGACAGAAGCAACTACAACTTTAGGTTAGGACACCTTCACCCTCAAATCTTTCTCAAAAGCCTTAATAGTGGCCACCCTGTCCCTGTTAGCCTCACAGGTGTCAAAAGCATCCTAACACCCATCAAACGGGTTATTACACTTCTTCAGTTGTAAATCTCTATCCAACATCTTATTCTTTGGGAACTGATGAGTAGAAAATAAATGTTCATTAATCATCTCTCTATAAACCCTGAGGTTGCATAGCAAGGTCTTTATTTTCTTCACAGTGGTGGTTATAGGATGATCATGAATTGCCCAACCACTGTGGCATGAACCAACCAGAAACTACATCTTCCAATCCTTGATCGTATTTTCTAGACCCAACAAAAATATCTGAGAGTCTTGATGTCACCCATGTAGGATGTTTGTTCAAACTAATGAACCATACTTCATTCATGTGTAGTATCCCATAACCTAGAGAATTTCTTTTAGACTACTTAGTGCAAGTCCAGGGCACCAAGGTAAAGGTTTTTCCAAGTGCACCCATACCCTAGCCTTGGCGCACCCGCACTTGCCTTTGTCTTGCGCCATCATGCCAGGATATTGACACACCTACACTCGAAGATAGTGAGCATGGAAACTAGCCTTTTCTTGCATTTTCACTTACACATTTAGCATTTTCTTCATGGTCATATGTCACCATATGCCCATGATGAATGCATGTAGTATTGAGATGGTTAGCTCACCTAGTGCTAGCCAATCTCCTATATCCTCAATGTATATCTTAACATCTTTTGTACAATAGTGTTATGAAATTCTTACTGGGCTGATACAGTGACTTTAACAAGTGTGACTATGTTTTGGCATAGACCATATGTTTACTTTATTCATGTATGGCCATTTATCTTGTACAACCATGCTAAATGAGTAAGTCACATGTATTCAAACATTTGATTGGATATGAGTGCTCACCTAGCGTACCATTATTGTCTAAACCACCACTTGACATCCGACATGATTGCCCGCACCTTGATAGAGCAATCACTATGTGCTAAGTTACTTTGCATCTTGCATGAGCATCACCTAACTTGCCTTGAAGTTAAATCATATTTGAAATATGAGTGGCTCAATGTTATTGCAATTCCTTAAGGAGCATTGCTCATGAGGATATCTCAGTAAGCAATGTCAATCATTGCATCGTGATCGTCACACGTATGTTTGTACTAATGTTACAAGAGGTCTAACATGTGCCACTTAGGATTTACTTTCACTTAGAACCTGTTTTAAAAATAAAAAATATTTTTAAAATTAATATTCATCATGGTTTAAACCTATTTTGAAACTAAATACACATAGCTTAGACCATATATAAGGCTAACATTTTAAAGTTTTTGTTTTCACAATGTTATCATCTTCAGTGGAATATATTTGAATTCTTGGTCTTTAGGATGGCGTCAGAGATGATAAACCTATTATAAGCATACACTAGCATTAGACACACTTTTTACACACACTCAGATGTATGTATTAGAACAATTTTTTTTCTAAATGCTCGATTGAGTATGATATGGTGTAGTTAGGTTTTTCTTATGCCTCGTTATTGTTATTATTTGTGCCTAGTTGGGCACTTTATTTGAGCTCTTTTATGTGTTTACTGGGTGTGAGACATGCACAGTAATATATTAGGGCAATCTTTTTGCATGGTGTCATGTCCATTTGAGAGGAGCCATCATGATTTGGGCTAATTTTTTTCAACAGGTATTGCTTAGCTCTCCTCTCACCGAGTATGGTTCACTACGATTGCATGTGAATAACCCGTACTAAACCTTTCATTATAGGTCAAGTATTTTTCTTAATTTTCTTATATACTTTTACTTAGAGGCATTAGAACTGAGTTTATATCAGAGATAAGGTGAATGCATGAGTTTTAAGGTGCTTGACGTATAAAACAGCATGATAAGGATCATAAGGAGTGCGCCTGTCTCGTACCTTATTTCTAAATTTACACAAATGTATAACATTAAGATCAGGCATGTATATATAAATTTTGCATTCATTTTGGATTTTTGGGATATGGTACCAAACTAGGGGCACCAAACCTTTCCTATTTATTCAAATAGTTTCCTTTACATTATGATGAGTGTTACAATTCTCACTTTCATTACTTGTAATTTGTCTAGGAGCTCTTTACATATACTTTAAAACTCTTTAGGGTTAAAAATATCTCATTTTATAAAATCATAAAAATGAAATATTAATATTAATTAAAATTTAGAACTAAAATATCACCTTTTAAAATTAGCATTTTTCCTTGCATGGCCTTCGGGTTAAATTTAAAATGGTTCAGCATGCATGGTTATTTACCAAGTCATAATTAATAGGGCCTCCTTGGTAAGAACTGCTTTAGATAACTGCATCATTTCTTCATTACCAGGGGAGAAGTGCTCGTGCTTCTCCAACTTGACTGACTGAGCATAATTTTTTTGTTTAACTTAGGAGATTTTCTAGAATAAGGTATTAGATGCTCCCTGACCAAGACAAAGTGTAAGTCCATTGTAGAATTGTTTGGAATTATAGCTAGACCTTTCTTCTCTACTTCACTCCAGTAACTTTTTAGCCACTTTATCTATAGTTATAAGTCCTTATTCTATGAATTCCACCTACATAGGACCATAGATAATTAGAGGTCACTTTCCTTGGAGTTTAGGGTTATCATGGTACCTTGGATGACGCAATGCATGGGTTATTAAAAAGGAATCTCTGGCCAGGTTAAGTCAACTACCTTCATGATCAAGTAGACATAATTTCTTAATAGCTTGGGATGATGGATCTATGGAATTCTGACCTGACTATCTCTACTTTACTAGGATTTCCTTACATTTTATTGGTAAACCTCAGTAGTACCCATTCAATTCTTTTAATATTGCATTGATATCATCTCTTAGGCATCATTTTCTAATGGGCAATCAACCATTTAGATAATCATGTTTACCCTCTACCTTTATGGCCCAGTATAAGCTTCAAAATATAAGAATGACCTATTCGAGAAGAACAAGTTATTTCATAGGCTTCATTTACCGATAGGCCACCACCCATTTGGGATGTGAGGGATTTACCCTATCCTCTTATTGCTTAGTATAGGCTTCCAAGCACCGAGATGTTTCTATTTAAGATAACCATATACCTTTGATTTACTCATTTACTAGTTATCATAGTATGCAAGTATGATTCCTAATATTAAGAGTATTCTTGGGTATCCCTCAAGATGTAATTTACTAAAGGGATAGTTTCCTTTATGAGTTTATCTTGACCCTATAAAAAAAATTTCATTATGGTTTTCTAGTAACATGGTTTTCTTATGTAGGGAATTTCTTCATGAATATGTGTTTTAAGGTGTCTTGATCCGATTTCATTTTTGGATAAACACCACTGACTTATATAGGTCTTCTGCCTTCTTTTTAATTTTTTTATCTATTTTTATAGAATTTACTTTCTTTTAAATATATTTTCTTCTTTGAATTATTTTTATGATCCAAGAAAGAGAGCTATTTGATAAATAGACTTAATGATGACAATCATACAAGAGGGTGACTTCAAGATAAGAGAACAAAAGCACAACCTAAAGATACAACGTACCCATCCAGACCAATATTGAATGATAAGAAATGGCAGAAGAGTTCACTCAACAATGGGATCGCCATCCAATGACTGAAGACCATGAATATCATGATGGTTGCACTTAAGTTGGGCATGACTTGGAAAGGGATTACCCCATATCAGCTGAAGTTTGCCGAAAGATCTTGACATAAAGACAACCAAAGACTACACTTAAACTATTATTTTTAAAATACGAGATATTTGGCATAATATTCTATTGCTTGATCATCGCTTAAAGCTACTCAGAGTTTCATGGATAGGTCAAATACTTAAGTGTCATTGATGAACAACACCTAACTCACAAGCATGGTAGACACTTTAGTGACAAAAATGGAACCAAAAGCTCTTGACAGAACTTGGGCACCATTGAATGAGTGCTTAGGAAAGAGAGGAAATCTGGAGAGGAAGAATGGAACAATCATTTGAGAATTTTAAAAACTCTCATCCTTATTTATAAGAGATACATGGAAGTTGAACAATCATATAAGCTGCATGCATCAATTTTACGTGACATTTTACCCTACATTTTACCAGCTATTTTACTATATTATCACAGATTTACACTTAAGAAAATTTTTGTTAATTTTGTGCAGGTTTTAAGTGTCAAATATAAAAATGGAGTCAAACTAAGCAATATACTGTATTTTGGCGCAGTCACTCCAGAACTAGGCATGATCACGCCATAACTAGTGTGACCACATAAATTTTTGGCATGACCACATCAGTTTTTGGGGTGACCATGCCATTTTTGGGAGTCATCATGCTAGTTTTGAGTGTAACCATGCTCTTGGACATCTAGAACTCAGATTTGCTCAATTTCTGACCTATTTTGAACCAATTGATGGATTTTGAGGGTTTGGATGCTTATTTTGGATCTATGATGTAAGACCTAACTATAAAGACTTAATAAAGACTTGTTTTTGTCTTGAGAGAAATTCTTCATAGCTTCTTGGCCTTTTCTTGGCTTTGGAGAAGTTCTGCATCAGGGACATTGGAGGCTTTTGATGGCCAGCTTTGGAGAGAATTTGAGATCTTTCCTCAAGGTCATATTGCTTATTTGGTGGAAACCTTGTAAGGTGAGAGTTTCAACTATTTTGTGAGTTGAGAGCAACTTGTATGAGAGGAGAGTTTTTTAGAATTGTGGAGAAGATAAACTTATTATAATGTTTATGCTGCTTGTGATAGAATCCTACATAGTTTTTCTTACTAAGGTTTTCTTGACAAAGTGTGGCGAAATTCATTCTTTGTGTTTATGTGATGTAAGGGCAGTTGATTAAATGGTGGTTTTTCTATGATTTTCTTACGTTAAGCCCTTCTTGTGTTTTCATGGCCTATGTTGTTGGTTAACCAATAGACCTAATTTACACCCAGTCTAGCAAACTAGGATGTTAATATATTTTATGAAGCTACGACCATTGACTGTTGCATAGTGGACACAAAGGATTAACCACAAAATTTTGAGAGGATAGACATATTCCAGTGAAATTCAATAATCATTCCAAGGATCAAAATAGTTATATAAAATGTTATGGAAATTTAGAAAGCCTCAATTAAATGGATTCTATGCTTCATTTGACCTAGCAATAGGCTTAAGGAGTATTATATCTCAGATTGATAACAATAACTTAAGAAAATATTTAGGAAAATCACAATCACCGTGATCCTTGAATCACGGAGGCACAAACATCATCAATCTTGAAGGAACTTCCAAAATTTTTCCACAGCATTTATTTTTCAATTGTATGTCAATCACTCTGTTTTTGCTAAAACCCTAGAACTTAAATAATCTTTGCAATCTCACTATGCTAGGTTAACTAAATTAGTAGGTTAAAGATTTTTCTATAGAAATAATTGTTATACTTTTCTTATGGGATTGATATGTGGACTCTTAATTTGCATACTACTTGACATGTACATTTTTATTGTATGACACGTGAAGTTCTTATCATCATTACTGACGAAAGGCATTAAATTATTTTTTTAGAAGAACTTCTGTTGAAAGACTTGGGATCTAGGTTTGACACTTTTATTTTCATGTTTTTTCTAATTTATTTTATGTTTACTATTTCTATTAGTGCATTTGTATTATTGTCGTGTCTTCTTGTAGGTGCAAAAAATTAAAAAACTTCTGTTGAAAGACTTGGGATCTAGGTTTGACACTTTTATTTTCATGTTTTTTTCTAATTTATTTTATGTTTACTATTTCTATTAGTGCATTTGTATTATTGTCGTGTCTTCTTGTAGGTGCAAAAAATTAAAAAACTTCTGTTGAAAGACTTGGGATCTAGGTTTGACACTTTTATTTTCATGTTTTTTTCTAATTTATTTTATGTTTACTATTTCTATTAGTGCATTTGTATTATTGTCGTGTCTTCTTGTAGGTGCAAAAAATTAAAAAACTTCTGTTGAAAGACTTGGGATCTAGGTTTGACACTTTTATTTTCATGTTTTTTTCTAAAGATTTGGCACTTGATATGCCAAACCCATTACAAAATTATTTTAGATCTTTTGAGGAGTATAGCAAAACGTTGATGGCTAGCCTTCAAAATCTTTACCCTGACATAAGAGCTAGGATTGGTCACCCCTTTTTCTAATACCTTCAACCCAACTAGACTACTTACCCAAACTCTCATTGGAATAATAATTACATTAGTGTAGAAAACAAATAATGGGAGAGAACTCAATCTAACCTTGTATAAAATTAAATTAATTAGGGCAGGGGCAATATTTATTAAACTCAACCTTGGGAAGTCACCTTGAAACCCCAAATTAAGGTGAATAAACTTTTGTTAGAAGAATTGATAGTAACTCTAGGAATAAATCAAACACCTACACGCAAAGTTTGTAGACTTACTCTAGCTTCAATTGGAACAATAATAACCCTAGAGTAGATAACCTTCAATTGGAACAATAGTAACCCTAGAGTAGACAACCAACAATGGGAGAGTACCCAAGTCAATCATGTAGGAAATTGGAATAACCAAGATAGCGACTACCCTGAAAAAAAGAGTATTTTGAGGAATAAGTGATAAACCTGGGGAAGGAGTTACAAAGCCAAATTGATGCCCTTAGAAACATAGAAAATCAAGTTGAGTAGTTAGCTGACCTATTAAGCAATAAACCACAAGGGATGTCAAATGTGCTAGAGGGCCATAAGTTTAATTATGAAGAGGTTATAAATAAAGAGCATGTTGAGTTGGATGATTTTTGTTGAAGGATAAATGTGGAGGAATCTGCTCTTCTTTCCAAAGAAATCATGATAATAATGAGGGAGATAGTTGAGCCTATAGGAACATCCATAATATAAGCTCCAAGGAATGAGTTGGAAGTTAGCCCTAGATAGAAGAATAAGCTTGTAGAGATTGAGCATGAGCTTGAAGAACCTAGAGAGAACCAAACCCAAGAATTAGTAGACCCTAATTTTCCTTTTACAAACCTATTTCTTGTAATTGTTAGAGAAAATACTAATCTTCAAGAATGCTTATATGAATAAACCCCCTACATATCATCTAGAAAATTGCTATCGAACTAAGAGGAAAAAGTTACAAGAAAAATTAAATTTTTAGAATTTAGCAAGTACTCCAGGATCAAAAAAAAGATTGGGTGATTGATCCATGATTACTAAACTGGAATTTTGATCCTAGAAGAAGTTCTTTTCATCAAGCTGAGGACATTAAACCAAGCGCTATCTGAGAAGGTAACCCAACTGTTATCACTTATATTGATCATGTTTTTACTTTCTGCATTTGTTTTAAATTTTGTTTTGAAATTTTCTTTGAAATTTGCTTTGAAATTTTCTTTAAATTTTCATTTGAATTAGTTTCAAGTCATATCCCTCCACAGAGTAATTTATCCATCATTATATATTTCACATTCTTATATTCTAAGATTCATGTAACTACTTTTGCATTTATCTTTCTTTTTATCCTAACTTGCTTGTCATTTACTTCTGTTGTCTGTTTTGCATGTGTGGAAAAAAATAAGTTTGGGGAAGAAAGGTACCATATTATGAACTTGAAAGGTAATTAGCATAGCTCAATAAGACATTCAATTTTTATTTGGTAACTCCTATTGGATATGTTGATTAATTCAAACTAATTCTCATAGAATATTTAAAACAAAAAGATGTCATTTAAAAAATATTAAGTTTATTAAGGTTAATAATAATATTCATACCTTAAAAACTTCATACTCTACTTAAAAGAACCCGTAGATTATTAGAAAAATGTAATTTAAGTGTTAAGTAACAAACCAACAAAATATTAAATCTTTGTCTATCCATTTTAACTAAATTAATGTTTAGGGTTTAGGGTTTACCAACAAAATCATAAATCTTTGTCTATCCATTTTAACTAAATTAATGTGATATGAGGTCTTAACTAAAAAAGATAACTTAGAGGCGGAGCATTAAATTATCAACCGTTGAGTTTTATTTTTTAAGAAACACTATCCTTCTTCTTATTTAAAAACTAAAAAAGAAAGAAAAAAGTTGTTATCCAGGTATTGTAATTCTAAGAAGAAAAAAAAGAACAGAAATAAAAGAAAAAAAGTGAAAATTCCTTGAGGAAAAGAAAAATTCAATAAAATAAAAAGAATTGGAAGGGTGTCTAGTGGGACTTAAGTGATAAAGCTTTTCCATTATTCTTTATCAAAAACCAATTAAAAGTTATCTTCAAGTGAAAGAATTAAGTAAATATTATGCTCCAAAATTCGCTGAAACTTCATGAAAGGCATTTAGGGTTAGTGAAAAAGTCTTAAAATAACACAAATTTAAGGGGATATGAAATTTTTCTTAAGAATTGAATCAAGAGAATTATGGAAGGATCAAGTTATTAGCCATTTAAAGAAAATTGGTCCTATAATGAGATTTAAAAAATTTTATTAGCTTCTGATAAACATGTTGAATAGTTAGAAACCTATAGATGTGCCACTTCAAGTCATAAAATTTCTACTAAGCCATGTGATAACTTCAGGTCAAGTAATAAAGTAAGTTTTGGGGCATTAACATGTGTCGATTTTACGTGATTTTACTAGCACATTACCCTACATTTTTTCTATTATTTTTAGTGATTTATCAAAGATTTATACTTAAGAAAGGTTTTTGTTGATGTTAGGCATGTTATATGTGTTAAACATGTAAAACTGAGTGAAAAAAATACAATATAATGCTATTTAGCCTAGTCACGCCAGCCACACCAGTTTTGGGTGTGACCACATACTTCATTTTCTGGCGTGACTACGCCACCAGACATCTAGAAATTAGATTTGCACAAATTCTTGCCTATTTTGGACCCATTGACATATTTGGAGACTTTGAATGCCTACTTTGGATTTCTAATGTAAAACCAAACTACAAAAATTTGTTCATGTCATTAGAGAAATTCTTCTTGGCTTATTGGCATCTTCTTAGCCTTAGAGGTGTTTTGCATTAGGGAGTTGTTGGAAGCTATTGGAGGTAAGATTTAGAGAGAATTTGAGAGCATTTCTCAAGGTCTTCTTCCTCCTTTGGTGAAAACTTGGATAAAATCTTGTAGGGGATGAGTTTCATCTACTTTATGAGTTGTGAGAGACTTATATGAGAGGAGTGATTGCTACAAGTGTGGAAAAGATAAGATATTATAAGTTTAACATTTTTGTGTTTCTTGTAATAGAATCATGCATAGTTTTTTATTGTGGTTTTCTTGATGATTTGTGGCTAAATTCAATCTGTGTGTCTTTGTGATATAGGGGCAGTGGATTTAATCATGATTTTTTCATAATATTTTTTTGTTAAGCATTTCTCATGCTTTCATGGCCTATGTTGTAGGTAACCTATGAACTTAATTTACTCCTAGTTTACTAAAATTTTTCATGCAACTATGGCCTCTAACTATTGCATGGTGAGAATGAAGGGTTAACCATACAATTCCGAGAGGATAAATATAGTCTAGTGCAATTCTACAATCATTTAGGGGATTAGAATAGTTATGTAGAATGTCATGGGAATTGAAGAAGTCTCAACTTCATGGATTCTAAGCTTCTTTTGACCTATATATAAGCATAAGGAGTACTATCCCTAATTGAAAACAATCGTGTAGGAAAAAATTTAAGAAAATCATGATCACCACGATCCCTAATTCATAGAGGAACAAGCTTCATCAATCTTGAAGTAACTCACAAAGTCTTTTCGGTGCTTTTGTTTTCTATTTTCTGACATTCGTTATGTTTTTGCTAGAACTTTATGACTTAAAGCATCTTCACAATCTCGTGAAGTTAGATTAACTAAACTAGTAGGCTAAACATTTTTTCTACATAAATAATTGTTACACTTTTCTCGTAGGTGTTGAAATTACTTTTGGTTGAGGTATAGTGTTTCCTCTTTAGTAGCCTAAGATCTAGCCATAGGACTTTCCTGTTGACTATTCCTAGAAAACTAGGAAAGGAACCCTCACCATTAGAAATTCTACCCTTTTCTTACTGAACTTGAAGTTCCACATATTGGTCCTAACCTCTAGCACTTAGTTGGTAGGGTCATTATGGGGGAGCTCAAGATGAGTTCCCATAGGATTGCTTGCCCTTAGGGTTGACTCTGAGTGTTAGTCTAGAGCTAAGGCACTCACTTACACTCACTCTCACTCACAATCACTCACAACCCTAAACCAAAATTTTCCTAATTTTGGCCCCTTGATCCTTTGGGAGACTCATGTAGATGGTCCCCTAAATCCACTAGCCCTGCTAGGGTTCAGCTAAGACCAGTACATATAGGACCCAAATGGCATTTCCATTGGTTCATAGCTCATTTATGATGGCTATCTCCCCAATTCTACCAAAATATCCAACTTGGCCTTTTGCCCCAAAATCCCCCAAATTACCTAGATACCCCTAAAGCCCTAAATTTGGCCAAAATTCCCAAAATCCCCAAATCCATTCAAAATATCCAAACTTATTCAAAAATCATTGCAAACCTTTTGAAAATACAAGTTACTTGAGGACAAGTAACATTTAAGTTTGGGGGATTTTGAAGCACCAAAAATATATGCATTTTTAGACCTATATTTTATACTCATTTTTGGTGATATTGCACTTTAAAGGAAGGAATTTTTCATTTTTTGTTTTAGGTTGATGTTTTTAGCACTTGAAGCAAAAAGAAAACAAAAAGATTGGAATTTGGAGTCAAAATGACATTTTTGAAGAAATACTCAGCGTCGACCGTGCAAAGGGCAGCGCCAATGACGCCAGAAGAGTGTCAACGGTGCCTTTAAACAGAGAGCAGCAAATTAAATTATGGGACACTGGTGCCGACGGTGCCAATGTCGGTTCAGCCCCTGTTTTTAGAAGATTCAACGTATTTGGACAATTTTTGAAGAGATTTTGGAGGCACCTCTTGGAGAAGCAACCCTAGGCTCTATTTGGGACCAAAATTCATCAGGAAACAGACTCCTTCACTCCTAGACTCTTTCACTCCTTCACTCCTTCACGTTCCTTTTCACTCCACAATGTTCCACCACGCTCCTTTTTGTCATTCTTCATAATCCATTTTCATCCCACCACCACATTAGAGTCAATTAGTGAGTTTTCTTTTATAATTTAGAGTTAGTGTGGTGAGATTAAGTGTGAAACTTTCTGTAAGAGTGTTGGAGAAGGGGAAAAGTGAGAGAAATCTTCTTCATGCATTTCTAAGGAAATGCTACAAGGGATTTGCTTTGAGAAAGAGTTTCAGATAAGTGTTGTTTTTTTATTAGTGTTGTATGAACTTTCTTTTATATATGAAAGTTATTTTTTGTTGTATCTTTCTCATGAATTCTAACTAGTTTCCTCTATCTTTCTCCCCACTCTGAGATATGGTGAAATGAAGAGATAACATGAATGTGTCATTATTAAAATATAAAATAAATTGTGATGATTTTTCAACTCCAAACATAAATTACTTTTTAATCTGGTCAATTGAATTGTTAAAATGTGTTGTGAAAAATATAATCCGGGAAATGAAGTATGAGTTCTACAACAGAGTGAGGATCACATTTGATTTCATGGAGGAGAAAGTCGTTCACCTAATTAAGTGCAAATAAATAGGGAATTAATCTTTGTTGGGTGTAGAATTGGAGAATCTTTAGGGTGACAGACTAAAATTCTCAATTCGGTCTTAGTGTTTAAAAATTAAAGCGAGAGTTAGCCTTTAGGTGAAGGGAAGTGGGAGCCAGTATCCTCCTAGCCTAGCCACCGATTTAGGGACTAAACTTGGGATTAGCCAATGATTTTCTATAACACTGTATCAGAGTAGAGAATTAAAACTGCTCCTATTTGGCATAATACATACTAGAACCATTTATCTCATCTCATTCACCAAAACCTAATTGTAATGGGAAAGATGCTTTTTCACGTAAGAAATCTTTATCACAATTTTCATCACATAAGCATAGTTTAATAGTTTAGTAGTTACTGTTTAAACTCTGCATTTCAGTTTTGTTATTAGTTAAATGATTTAGTTCTGATAACATCTTAACATTCGAATTTAGTGATAGTAATTTTGTTTTGACTTTCTGTGAATTTCCTAGTAAATTTATCATTTTAAATTTAAATCTTCCCCGTGGGATTGATATTTGGGGCTTAAATAGAAAGTCTATTATTACTTGATAACGATACGTATACCTGCATAGAATCTCATTAATAATTGCCTATACTTATATATATTTTACACAACTTACTTTTAGTACACAGATTAAGTTCTTGGCATGAGTGTGGTGTCAACTTCATAAATCCTTGCATATAAAATAATCGAGATCAAGTTTTTTGCGTCGTTATTGGGGAAGATAATGGTTAAATTAAATAGTTTTGATAAATTAGGAAATTTAAAGATAATATATATACCATAAAATACAAAAAATATAAAAAATCAAAAATCCAAAACTAAATATATTTTTATTTAAGAGTGCTTATTTTTTAGAATTTTACTTTGCTTACTTTTTTTGTTTATACAAAATATTAGATTTGAAGGATTAGTACCTTACGATTCAGAATTAGAATGTACTTTTATAAAAATTTGAAAACAACAAAGAGAAATTAAAAATTTAAAAGAAATGGCAAATAACTTAGATAATCCAATAAATGAGAATCGACAAAGACTTTTAAAAGATTATGTGAATCCAACAGTAGCTGAACTTCACTTGACTATTCAAAATCCTGATGTTGCTGCTAATTCATTTGAGCTTAAACCTGTTATTATCAAAATGGTACAAAATAATCAGTTTGGAGGATCACCTACTGAAGATTCTAACTTACATCTTGCTAGTTTTCTTGAAATTTGTGCTACATTTAAATATGCAGAGTGTCAAATGATGATGTTAAGCTTAGACTTTTCCTTTTTCATTAAGGGATAAAGCCAAGGCTTGGTTAAATTCATTAGCACCTAGATCTATTTGAACTTAGCGAGAACTATCAAAAAAATCGTTGGCTAAATATTTTGGAGCGAGTATGCCTTTATTGATCTTTAAACGTTTAGATTTTGGAGAAATTTCCCCTACTACTGTAACTCTTTAGTTAGCTAATCGATTAATAACTTATCCAAAATGAGTTTTAGAGGATGTACTAGTAAAAGTGGATAAAGTTATTTTCCCTGTAGACTTTATAGTATTGGATATGGAGGAAGATAAAGAGATTCCTATTATTTTAGGGAGATCATTTCTTGCAACAGGAAGAGTTGTAATAGATGTGCAAAAAGGAGAATTAATAATGACATTTAATGATCAAGAAGTGAAATTTAATATAGTAAAAGCTATGAAATATCCTGCAATAGAAAAACATAATGATGTTTCAGGATGGAAGTAGCTGATTATCTTAGTAATCAACAGTTTAAGAATGAGTTCGAAAAAAATTTAAAGAAAGGAGAATTTTCTTAGAATGAAGATGAAATGAAAGAAGAAGATTTGGATTATATTCAGGGCAAATTTAAAATGTTAGACTTGTTGGAAAATGATAGTAAAAATCTTATTCCTTCAAGTATTAAACCACCTAAACTTGAATTAAAGATATTAACATCCCATTTAAAATATCTATTTTTAAGAGAGTCATCTACATTACCTATTATTATATCTTCTGAGTTAATTGAAATTCAAGAACAGAAGTTGATAGAAATGTTGAAAAAGTATAAAAAGGCTTTTGGATTTAGCAAATATAAAAGGAATTAGTCATTCAATTTGTATACACAGAATTTTATTAGATGAAAAATATGAACCTAAAGCTGATCCTCAGAGAACATTAAACCCAATAATGGAAGAAGTTGTTAAAAAAGAGATTTTAAAATGGTTAGATGCTATAATTATATATCCTATTTTAGATAGTGCTTGGGTAAGCCCGATTCACTGTGTTCCGTAGAAAGGAGGAGTGACTAATGAAGAAAATGAGAAAAATGAATTAATACCAATAAGATAAGTAACTGGTTGTCGAATTTGCATTGATTATAGAAAATTAAATATGGCCACCAGAAAAGATCACTTTACTTTACCCTTTCTAGACCAAATGTTGGATAGATTGGCTAGGAATAAATATTATTGCTTTTTAGATGGATATACCAGTTATCACCAAATTC
>NW_018252280.1:0-8514 GCF_001263595.1 Phalaenopsis equestris | reverse complement strand
TTAGGACCAATATGTGGAACTTCAAATTGAGTAAAGAGAAGAATTTTTGAGTTTCTAATGGTGAGGGTACCTTTTCTAGTTTTCTAAGACTAGTCAGTAGAAAAGTCCTATGGCTAGACCTAGGCTACTAAAAAAATTTCTAGACCTCAACCAAAAGTGAGGTCAACACAACTTTTAGAAAAAGATACAAAAATTGATTTTAATGAGGAATGCATAACAACATTTGAATTATTAAAGAAAAAATTAATCAGTGCATCTATAATAGTACCACCTGACTGGGTGAAACCATTTGAGATAATGTGTGATGCTAGTGATTATGATGTTGGGGTTGTATTAGGACAAAGGCACGATAAAGTTTTTAAAATTATATATTATTCTAAATAGAGCTGTATAAGGACAAAGGCACAACAAGGTATTTAAGATAATATATTATGCTAGTAAAACTCTAAATGATGCTCAAATCAAATACACTACTACTGAAAGAGAGTTATTAGCTATTATTTAGGCCTTGATAAATTTAGACCTTACTTAATTGGAACTAAATGCATAGTATATACAGATCATTTTGCTATTAAATACTTGATGCAAAAGAAGGATCCTAAACCAAGATTAATTAGATGGATACTTCTTTTGCAAAAGTTTGATTTTATCATAGTTGATAGAAAGGGAAATAATAATCAAATAGTTGATCATTTGTTTAGAATAGAAATAGAAATATTAACTAATTTTGTAAATGAAATTTTAGAAAATTTCCCTGATGAACAGTTATATATTATTGAGGAAATGGATGTATCATGGTATGCTGAAGTAGTAAATTATATTGTAAGTGATATTTTACCACCTGATATAAAAAATTCCAAAATTAAAGAAATTTATATATGATTCAAAATACTATTTTTGGGATGTGTGTCTTATGAAGAAACTCAATAGATAATTGAAAGATGTCATGATTCTGGAAGATGTGTGTATTTTGGAATAAATAGAATTGCATATAAAATTTTGCAAACAAATAAAATTGCATATAAAATTTTACAAGCTGGATTTTATTGGCCTACTATTTTTAGAGATGTTAATGAATATATTAAAACAGGCGATAGATGTCAACGAGTAGGACATATTTCTAGAAGAAATAAAATGCCTCTAAATTACATATTAGAAGTTGAATTTTTTTATGTACGGGGATTAGATTTTATGGGACCATTTATGCCTTCATTTGAAATTTATATATATTACTTGCTATTGATTATATGTTTAAATGGATTGAAGTTATTGCTGTACCTAGATGTGATGCTCCGAGTGTTTCTAAATTTTTAATTAAAAATATTTTTACAAGATATGGAATGCCAAGAGTAATTATTACTGATAGAGGATCTCATTTCAGGAACAAGAGAATCAAAAAATTGATTAAGAAATATGATATTATGCATAGATTCTCTACTTCTTATCATCCTCAGATTGGCGATCTAGCAGAGATATTAAAACATGAAATTAAACACATTTTAAAAAAATCTGTAAATCCTTATAAATTGGATTGGTCTGCTAGACTAGATATTGTATTATGAGCATACATAACTGCATATAAGACTCCTATAGGAATGTCCCCATACATATTGATTTTTGGGAAAACATGCTACTTACCAGTAGAATTGGAGCATAAAGCATTTTGGTCTATTAAGGAATTTAATTTTAATCTAAAAGATGCTGGTGAGAAAAGATTATTGCAACTCAATAAACTTGAGGAAATAAGAAATGAAGCATATGATAATGCAAAAATCTATAAAAAGAAAATGAAAATATGGAATGATCGAAAGATTATTAAAAAGAAGTTTGAACCTGGATAAGAATTTCTATTATATAATAAAAGATTGAGATTATTTCTCGGAAAATTGAAATCTAGATGGTTAGATCGGAAGATTATTAAGAAGAAATTTGAACCTAAACAAGAAGTTCTATTGTATAATAAAAGATTGAGATTGTTTCCAGGAAAATTGAAATTGAGATGGTTAGGACCATTTAAATTGATTAAAGTCTACCATGGAATTGTTTTTATTAAAGATCATAACACTAGAAAGATATTTAAATTTAATATGCATCATTTGAAACACTATTATGAAGGGCACATAAAGGGCACATATCTCAATTTAAAGAAGCTTTAATATTAAGTCAACCCGACAAAATAAAGGGTATGTCAAGCTGACAACGTTAAACCAAATGCTTTGTGGGAGGCAACCCATACATAATATAAGTGATAATAATCCTACACAATTGCATTTATTATAAATTAAGTCAAATATTGATATTGGAGGAAAATTTGAAATTAAATTGAACAAAAATTAAAGTTGCAAATTTTGGCCACTGGCGTCGATGGCGCTAGAATGGGCGCTAACGGCGCCCAAGAAAATGCACTTCAGCGCAGCAGCGCCAATCGGAAGCACAGATGGCGCCGAGAGCGGTTTGACAGTTCATACAACTTTTGGCAGACTTTGGCAAGATTTCACTCCGTAATAACCACCGGGAGGTGTTTTTAAAGTCCTAAAAACTGCCTTGGACGACTAGAAACCTCCTATTTTTGGACTCTATGGCTTCCAATTCCAAAACTACTTCAAGGTATGGAGATTTCAATAGAAGAAAGTATTAGAGAGTATATTAGTTTCAACACGCAGAGATTATACGACAAAGTTATTATGAAGAAGAGATTGATCAAGGAGAGAGGTTTTGTTAATCATGGATTGATATATCCAAGTGCTCTGGTTTATAAAATCATTCTGCAAAGGCAATGCAGATGATGAGAGGTTCTGTGTTACACTACTGCTGCAGTTGTTGTACCTATAGTAAAGGAGTTTTATTCAAATTTACATGGAATTACTCAAGGAGTTGTCTTCGTATGAGGTAAGTTTGTACCATTTACTCCTGCGAGGATTAATGAATTATATATGATAGAAAATGTTCCAATCCGTCATTAGACAAATTTTGTCCCCACACAAGATTTAATGCAAGATGTTTATAATTTTCTAAAGGATGAAAGTGATATGTGGGAAGTACAAGATGAGGGACATATTAGTTTCCCTATTTCATCACTTAATCCAATTTCGAAGGAGTGACATTTCCTTATTTTTGCAAAATTACTCTCTACTATGAAGATTAGTAGAGTCACCAAAGAAAGTGAGATTTTAAATTACTACATTCAAATGGAAAAATCCATTGATAAGGATCAATCATATTTAAATCTGTTATGGGTATCATTATCAATGGGCCAATTTATGGACTTGAGCATCCTTCTACATTTTTTTTGATTTGCAGTCAATCCCAAGTGCCATATGAAAGTTGGGAAAATGTTTTATTAACTTGGGAACCCATGATCCCTATTGATGATAATTATGTTGGAAATGGAAATGAAGCATTAAATGTCATTATAGATCATTCTTCACATTCTTCAATTCCATTAATACCACCTACAGTTGAAAGTTTGCTTGCTTTGGAGAAGAAATTAAAGAAAATTGAAAGGGAACTTTAGAGTATTATGAATGCATTGGGAAATCTTAAGTACCTTTTTGATCACCTAGATTGGAGAATGAAAGAAAATTTTGATCATACTAGAACTTTTGAAGTAGGATTAGTTTGGATGTTTAAAGAAAATAGGTGGATCGAAGAAAATTTGACAGATCAATTCCCGTACCAATCATTCTACAACCTATATGTTCATTACCAATCCATGTGAGATATTAGAGGAGGAGAAAGCACTGATGAAGAGGCAAAATAATTGAAGACTTTGGATTCTATATTTCTTTAAGAATATTTATGTATTTAATATAATTGTGTGGATTGGATCTGGTTTGGTTTGTTATGCTTTAGAATTTTGAAATTTTATTAGTGTATAGATTTGTGTTAGCTAGTGTTGTGGCTTGATTTCGACGTTGATTTATACTTAGATTGCTTAATAGGTGTGAATGTTTAATTTGAAAAATGTGTTTGTAAAAAGTGTATTTTCATATATTAAAGTTAGTTTGTTGTTGTTTGTGAAAATGATTATTTGTGAAATGTTTATTTATGAATTATTGTTAGATAAAAATTTGTGTTTAAAAATACTAAAAAACTTTGGAGTAAATTGAAAGGAAATTGAAATTTTGAAAAAAAAAACAAAAATTGAATTTCGGGCCTTCAGCGTCGACGGCGCCTTCGACCCGAGAGCAGCCCTTAACCCCTTAAATTCACGATTTTCACCACAAACCTCCATTTTTACCCCTTGAGTTACCTTCAACCTTCGGTTTTCACACCTAGGGCTTGATTTTAGGCAAATTTGAGGTGATTTAGAGGCAAAGGAACATCATACTTCATCTTCTCTAAGTAAGAGCTACACTTTAAACTAAATTTTTTTTTTTACCAAGGATTTTTCTCACATTGCCTAGATTCAAAAGTTTGTGAATTGTTTTGAGAGATTTTGAGAAAATGCTTTGGTGAAGAACTCTTACTTAGTTGATTTAAGTTTAAAGTGCTTTACATTTTCATTTTTGGAATTTTGGAATTTATTCAAATTTTTATCAAATTTTTCATAGATTTCCTATAGCACCTAGAGCGAGTAAAAGAAAAATGGATTATGACGAGCAAGAATTTGTTAGCTATAAAGCTAGTGCTCAATCTCATAGTCTTTATGAAAATAAAAAAGTGATTCTGGGTCGTGGTTTCAAAAATTCAGAAGGAGAAGTTGAATGATTAATTATCATTTGGCAGTGGGAAAACTTCTGTTATTTTACTGCTAATGCAATAGTTGGGATACTTATGGAATTTTATGCAAACTTTTCGGAGGCTTCTGATGATTTTGTTTTTGTTCGTGGGAAAAGGGTAAAGTTTACTCCAAGAAAAATAAATGAGTTTATCAGTTAGAGGATGTTTATAGATGACAGTATCATTCATTTTCTGCTACAAATGAGGCCTTAGATGAGGTAATTTCTTTTCTAACTAGTGAGAAATGGGCTTGGAAAGTAAAGAATGGAGTTAAAATCAACTTTCCCCATTCTATGCAAAATGTAGTATCTAAGGTCTAGCATTATTTTATTTCCGGGAGAATGATTCCAACAAACCATCATAGTGAGGTGATCAAGGATAGAGCTAGCCTAAACTTCTATATTCAGCAAGTGATGGACATAAATGTAGACTCTATTATTTATATGAACACTTGATCTATTGCTCTGGGAGAGACCACTGGTGGATTGGCACACCCTACTCTTATTTACACACTTTGTGAGCAGGCAAGAGTTGATTTCAGACCAGATGAGGAGAGGATTTAGCCTCAAAAACCTATTGGGCCTGCAAACATTAAGACCTATGAGTCCCATGTTATTGGAGATCTGGAAGTAAGGGTAGGGATATTCCTTCTACTTCTAAGACCCCTACTTTTAGTGAGCCTACTTTTAGTGACCCCATTAACAAGGAATTATTGGACCAGATGATGATTTAGCACGGGATATTTTGAGGATGGGCCATAGATTACACAACATGGATGACAGAAATGCTCATACAGTGTGATGCTGCTTGTGATGATGCTTCAGTGAGATACCTGAGGGGTGATCATTCAATTCAGTTCCCTATTCCCCCTGCTTATACTCCATTTCAGCAGCAAAAGTTGGATGTTGATGAAGAAGAAGATGATGACTGGTGATCTTTTTATTAGTTTGTATGTGATTGTACTTTGTGATTATGTTATGTGTTTTGTGATATTGTTGAGACTGTTTATTAGATTTTGAGACTCTGTTGTTATGTTGCGATGTGAAACTTTAATTTGTTAAAAATTATTTTCATTTTTAGAATTTAGTTTAGTTCTATTATTATTTTCAGCACTTTGTTATGTATTGTAAGTAGCTCTTTCTCAGCAAATTTTATATGTATTATGGGCAATTTAATGTTTTTAGCTTTGTAGTTTTCATATTAGCACCTGCAAAATTTCAAAATTTATTTTCAAAAATCAAAAACTTCAACAGGTATGTATTTTCTTTATGTATTTAATGTTTTCTTTCACCCTTTATTTTTAAGTTCTTCATGTTAAATCTTTTCAAAATTTAAGTTTGGGGGTGGGGGGCGCGGGGGAAGAAAAATTACTTAAAAAAAAAGAAGGAACTTAATTTTATTTGTCCTCATTTAACTATATTTTCAAAATTTTAAATTCAACGTGATCTTTGGTATTAGGAGTTAACTTTAGATAACTATATTTATGTTTCTAAATATAAAGTAAATTTATGTAAAAATTTTCAATAATAATGGTTAATTCTAGAGAATAAGACTATGTTTTTCTGTTTTAAGTAAAGAAATTTGTATTTTTTAAGTATTAAAAATCTTAAAAGATTCATGTAAAAGGAAAAGAATTAAACTTTATGAAATCTTTAAGTTAATATAAATTTGTTAAGTGAAGAAATGTAAAAATTTTTAACTTTAAGAAGAGGATAGTGAAGTTTAAATTAAAGGCTATCAAGATATAGCGATCCTCACTTGAAAAAGAAAAGAAAAGAAAGGATTGAAAAGATCCTGAATATATATAAAAAAAAGAGAAAAGAAAAGAGAGAGAAAAAAAAAAATAAGAGAGAATGTGAGGAGAAGCTTGAGGAGATGTCTAATAAAAAATTTGCTTCACTTGAATCAACTTGAGGAAAAGGCTTTATTTCATTTTCTAAATTTTTATTTGAGTATTAGCACCCTTAATAGTAAAGTATTCATGACATTATTTTTCATATGGATATTTTAAGTATCCTTGATATAACAAATTGCACTTCTTCTTGAAATGAATCGAGATTCAAAAATCCTCAATTTAATTACTAAGTATTCTCATACTTATAGTTTTAATCTAAGTTATTAATTTTTTCCTCAAATTATACTATTTTATTTTTAAAACTAAAGTATAGAAGTTTATAAGTTAATCTCCATCCTAAGTCATATTTTTATGTAGTAAAACACTTGAGGACAAGTAACATTTAGATTTGTGGGATTCTGATACACCAAAATAATGTGATATTTTAAGAATACATTTTATGCTTATTTTTTGTGATATTACACTTTAAATAAGGGTATTTTCATGTTTTTGTTGCAGGTATAAAAATTTTAGGCATTTGGAGCAAAAGTAGAAAAAAGGAGGAAATTTGGAGTCAAAATAAATAACTTTGTGATTCTGGCGCCTGAGGCCCGAGAACTGGTGCTAGAGGTGCTAACTTATAGAGAGCTGGCACTTGAACTGCCAGAGGCACCTTTATACAAAGAAGAGGCACCTAAAACGACAGAACCCAAAAACAGATCATACTTAAATATCTTGGCGCCTGAGGCGCCATAGACTATATTTGATGGATTAAGGCAGTTAGAGACAAATATTGAGAAGATTTTGAAGGCTTCAAATGTTTCAAAGGACCCATGGAGTGATTCAATGCATCTAAACACTTTGGAAGGCTCTTTAATGAATGGATATGTCTCTTGAAAGAATGGACATGTCTTTTGGGATTCAAAAGTTGTGACTTTTGGAGATAGTATGAGAGGAAATTATGAATTCTTTTTTAGAGGAGATAGCCCCTACTTAAAAAAAGAGGGAGTCTAGGGTTGTAAAACAGAGGCGAGAGAAAGAGTTTTGGTGGTGGCGTGAGAGAGAAGAGTGAGGGACTTGGAGATTTTCTTCTAAAGGTTGTAAGAGGATAGGGAAAGTGAGATATTTCTTCTTCATTACATTTATAAGAGAGAGTTAAGAGTGCCTGTAAAGAGGGAAAGTTCTTAAAGGTAAGTTATAGGGATTTTCTTGGGAAGGAGTGTGTGATAAGTTATATCTTTTATTTCTATATTTTATAAACTTGTTTTTATAAATGAAATTGATGTTTTGTTGTTTCTTTGTCATGAATTTTGAGTAGTCTTCTCTATCATTCTCCTTACTCTGAGATATGGTTTTGTGAAGAATTGATTTTGTTTTATACGGTTTTAAATTTCAATAATTTGTGATGATTCAAACTCTGATCTTCATTTACTATTTGATATGGCCATTTGAAATGCTAAAATGTGTTCAGAAACATATGATCTGAAAGGGCTATGATTTCTACAACATGGTGAGAGTTACATTAAATTTCACGGGTGAGAAAGTAATCCATGGGGTTGGTCTTGATTATCCCCAAGAATAAGGTAAATATCATTTACTTTTTAATTGAAAAATTATGTGGGTAAAGACCCTTTAGGAGACAAATTAGTGTTATTAAGAACACTTCGCCAAATTTTAGTCCTAATTGGACTTGTGGTGTTTTAAGAGAGTTTGATTATGTTCATTTTTTTTTTTTCTAATCCTCTTTTAACAAATGGATTTCAACTTAAGTTCACCACTAAGTCCTTAAGACCTAAATGTATTAAGTGTGTGTATTGTTTCTGAAAAGATTTAAAACTTTAAGTGATCATTATCAAGATCATTTAAATATCATTTTGATTATTAATTTTCAAAATTATACCCCTAAATTCAAAGTCATTTTTTATTAATGAAGTTTTCCAAGGTTTTGGATAATTATG
>NW_018252279.1:14465-35543 GCF_001263595.1 Phalaenopsis equestris | reverse complement strand
ATAAGAATAAGCTTAGGATTGTTTCTAAGTTTTTTAATTTAAAATGATTTAAGTAAAAAAAAATTTGTTAGGCTTCTACTCACTTTGTATTTCTTTTTACTTTTTCTTTTTTCTTTTTCTCTCTCTTTTTTTCAAGATCATTTTCAATCCTTTTCTTTCTTTTTTTTGTGTGAGGATTATTATATCTGGATAGCCATTAATAGTTTTGAACTTCACTATCCTCTTTCTGATGTTCAAAACTCAAAACTTTCCCTCACTTTTTAAAAAAAGTAATTATTAATTTGAAAAAGATTTTAATAAAGGCTCAATTCTCATAAAGTATAAATCTAAGAATCTTAACTTTTCAAATATTCAACTCCTTTCTACCATAAATAGCATAATCATTTTTCTAATGCTTACTACAAAATATCTTAACTCTAGAACAGTTTCATCACATAGGATCCCAACTAAGTATTTTCTAAAATTCCTTAAATTAAAGTTATAGTAACCTAAAGATAACACTACATACCACAATTCATTTTAAAAGTGATATCAAATTAAATATAGGCTACAGAGGACAAAAAAAGTTTAACTTTGAAATTTATTTTCCTCCCTCCCCCTAAACTTAAATTTTTAAATATTTTTATAATCAATTCTATAAAATGTTGCAGAGAGAAAAAGAAAAAGCTGAATCTACCAGGTATTACAACATTCCTATTAAATTCATATACATGCATAATCAGGAGAGAATGATTGTAGAAGAAAGTAAATATAGCCTAAAACATGCTTGCAAAATTATTAAATTAAAAGGAAGTATACTATTTTTGAAATTTAATTTTCTTTCTTCCCCCAAACTTGATTTTTAATATGTATAGTATTCAGTACAGAAAAAATAAGGAAGAAGAAAAATCACAATCCAAAAGTACAATATACTGCGGGTGTCTATTAAAACATTTACAAATATACTTAGGACAAAACAATGTGCAATAGACAGTAAATCTAAACTAATTAGCCATAATGAAATTGACTAGATAAAAGTCTAACTGGCATAACAGGCATTAGCATAGAAATATATTTGTAAGTATTCCATAAGTCTTCTATTTTGTTGTAACACAAACACAAACATACTTGATAAATGAGGTCAATTCATCCTTTAACTCATCACATCTCACTACCTTATTTTCAATTTCTAACGAAATCGCTACACTTAAATATTAAGTGCCTTCCATGAATTTTACAGGGTTATCCTCATGGACAAGATAATCATGACATAAATTCACAACTTCAATTTAAAATACGCCCCCTATTTTCCCAGCATAAATTTTCTCTTGCTTCTTCATTTTTATCCCAGCTTGCTCAAATTTGAATTCTTGTTCATTTCTCTGCGCCATTTTGAGTGTGAGGGTGACCCAACCCATAATTACGTAGTAATTTAGTTCAGAAATATGGTTGAAAGCTTAACCTAATTTATATTTAGCAACTAGGGTGTAAAATTAAATATTATATTAAGTTAATTAAATGGTTTACACACAAGTGGTACTACGCAAGTACACATATCATTTCAAGTCATATAGGGCTCTAATGGAGTCCTAAGTATCAATTCCATAGGGGTAAAACTCTTATAGAATGACATAGAACGACTTTAGTAAAATCTTCTTTAAATTGTAGTTAAATTATAAAGGGAGTGATAAAAAAGTTTTTGTATATTACTTAATCCTATAGAATTAAAAGGAATGCTAAGTATGCTAAGAAAATGTAGAATGTAAATGCAAGACTAAAGGCTAAAATGTAAAGTTACCACTAAACAATTCTAAATTAACAATGTGTAGAAGAGGTCAAATTTGTATAAAACATTCTTCCCTTGCAATGAGTTTATAATCATTGTAGGAATAAAATAATTTTAAATATAATTAATATATTATGTCAAATAGGAGCATACATATTCTTTACCCTCT
Organism: Phalaenopsis equestris; assembly: GCF_001263595.1. Taxonomy (NCBI): domain Eukaryota; kingdom Viridiplantae; phylum Streptophyta; class Magnoliopsida; order Asparagales; family Orchidaceae; genus Phalaenopsis; species Phalaenopsis equestris. The sequence continues at coordinate 33,609 of NW_018252279.1, read as the reverse complement.
CTCGAGTGCATAAAGAACCTTGGCTAATCCAGAGTTGAGTCCCTAAACCCGTGTTTAGGCTGGAATCTCCCTTCCTCACGTGAAGGCTAACAACCCTAGTTTCCAAACAATTGAGACAAATTGAGGATTTTAGTCTATCAATCTAAAATGTCTAATTATACGCCCATCAAAACTTATTTTCCCATTTATTTGCACCTAATCCCATGGTCTATATTCATTCTGTGAAACTAAATATGATTCTTACCATATCGAGGAAATCATAGCCCATTTCAGATCAATACGTGATTCTTACCATATCGAGGAAATCATAGCCCATTTCGGATCAATACGTTTCTACTAAACTTTATTCCTACACATAATTATTCCTCATTGCAGGAGAAAGATAAAGGAAACTACTCGGACCTCATGAGTAAGAAGCAACAACACATGAATTTATAGATAAATTTAAGTTTACATAGAAAAACTAAGTAAAATAAACAAAATGCACAACTTATCTTTAACTCCTTCCCAAGTAATCTTTCAAGTTTCTTTGAATCACTCACTCTCCTTACAATTCCACTCCAATCTCACTTAGAACTGCAGTGAAGAAGATATCTCTCACTTCTCCTCTTCTCCTCCAAATCTAAGCAATCCTCCAAGACTTTCTTCTCTCTAAGGAGACTCCTATTCTCTCTAAAATAACTCCCTTTCTCTCTAAAAGAACCCCCCTTTGAATCTTCACAAGTCTATTTAAATTGAGCTCTCAAAAATCCCAAGAGTTTCTTCAAGCATCTCTTCAAAATTCGTCCACTCTCATTAAATCTTATAGATAACTGCCTCTAGAGCTTAGGCGTCAAGCTCTCTATTTTCTGGCACCTAGGTGCCAAATCAACATTGGTCTCTTTACTTCTTTTGACTCCAACTTGCATTTTTTTTGTTTCATTTTCTCCATTTAATGTACCTACAAACAAAAAAATCAAAAATATCTTTCATTAAAGCACAATATCATTAAAAATAGACATTAATTGTGTAGATAAAAGTAACATATTTTAAGCATGTCAGAGGGTTTAGACAGTTATGTTGGTTTTATTGATTACTTTGATCAACACCAATACGTGCGGTGTGCTTTTCCAGCACACCAAATCTATTGAGGGTCCATTTGTTGACCTCATATTTTATGATGTCTAGTTTCTCATCTTTAGAAATCTAGGATCTAGCCTTAGGGTTTTCTTGTTAACTATCCTAGAATACTAGTGATGGATCCCTCTCACATAGAAATTATAAACACTTCTTTGCACTTCTGGTGAAGTCTCACATGGTAGTCCTATGCCCTTATTTCTCACTAAAGATGGTTCAGACCAACATGTAGGGGATTAAGGATGAGTTACAATAGGATTAGGAAGACCTTAGAGCAACCTTGGGTGACTTGGTCTTGGTCACACACACACATAGGCTCATCACAACCTCACACACTTCAAAACCCTAAAATCACACTGCGCTTAACCTACCTCCTTATCTCTCCTTATCTCTTTTGGAATCTCATGTGGGTGGTCCCAAGCCCTTAGCCTTTGGCTAGGAGGCCAACACCAACATGTGGAGAATCCAAAATGAGCTCTCCCATGGTTTCTATAGCCTTAGGAGAAGGGGGGTGTGGGGGAGTATGTAATTCCATGGTTTACATGGCCACCGTGCCCAACTAATTTCAACTCCGCCAAAACACCCGACCTAGACCTTCTACCCCTGATTTCCCAAAATTTAATAAAATGCCCCTAATACCCTAAAAATCCCAAAATTGCTCAGACTCCCATTTCTTCACCAAAAATCACATTGAACCACTTCAAATTACCTCAATTGTCCAAATACCCCCAAAATCCTTAAAATTACCAAAATATCCCTACACCACCCAAAATTACCAAAATACCCCCTAATGTCCAAAAACTTCCCAAACCCTTCACTCCAAACATCCCCAAAACAAATGCTAACCACCCAATGTCTCCAATTACACCCAAATCCATCAAAATTGGCCAAAATTCCCAAATTACCCCTAAATTCCCAAAGTCTGCAATTTACCCCCAATCTCCACCAAAGTCATTTCAAATTCACCAAATTTTAAATCCCAATTAAATGTCATCATGTTCAAGCCCAATGTGAACCTAATTCAAACCCAATTTAATCTAATTTCAAACCCAAATTCCAAGCCCAAATCAACTACCCCAAAATTGACCCCGATTCCAAATTCCATCAAGTTGAGCCATGTAATCACTCTAATTCCACAAAATTTGTTTTCCAAATTTATCATGACATTTTTTAGGCCAATTTGAACCCTCAATTGGTCTAAGTCCAAGCCGAAAACAAGACCAAATCCAAATCCAAGCTTAAACCTCATTTTTTACCCTAAATCCCAAATCCACCTGAAATCCATCAAATTAATCCAAGCCTAAATCACCAGAGCCATGTTTAAAACCTTGAGATGCTAACCACATCACTAGGTCAGCCCTCTGTTGAGCCATGGACCAAGGGTCCCCCAAATCATGGAAACTCCTCCACTAAAATTTATCAATGTCAATTTTATTTTAGAAACAAAATATTATTCCTGGTTGACCAGTATCGTTTTGATTAAAAAGAAGAATTGATAAATTCATGCGTGTATTGACTTTTAAGATCTAAAATATACATGTGTGAAAGATAAATTCCCTCTGCCTATACTAGATTTAAAGATTGACATTGCTTCTTTGCACGTGATTTTCTCATTTATGAATGAATCTTTAGGCTATAATCAAATCAAGATGGCTTCTAAAGATGAAAAACATATTGCATTCGGAACCATAATTGGAGTAGGCTGCTACAAAGTTTTGTTTTTCAGCTTAAAGGATGTTGGTGTTACCTATCAACGAGCCATGATCTAGATTTTTGACATACTCATCCACATACAAGTTGAATACTACATTGACAACCTGATGGTTAAGAGAAAAGAAATAGAAGACCATTTATTTGACATGAGAATTATTTTAAAATGTCTTTGTCTATACAACCTTAAGATGAATCCATTAAAATGCTCTTTTGGTGTAACTTTTGTACTAAGCTTGGTATGATTTGTACAATTTTGCTATATAATATAGGTGAAATATTTGTCAATTTTTCTCACTAACAACATTTTAAAGTACTCCTAGTAAGCCTAAATTTTCTCAATTTTGCAGCAGTTTAAACCACTATTAAAAAGGCAATTCAGCAATGATTTTTAAATCATTAAAATTTGTTATGCCTAATACAACTAATTTTGATAGTGTTGTTTTGCATATAAATGTATTCTTAAATAAAATAAAAAAACAAATAGCCAAAACATAAATGGTTAAAAATTAAATATATTCATAGAAGTCATAACTAATTCTAAGAAAAAATAGAAAACAATTCTTACAAACAAATAATTCATTATTTTACTTATAAAATATATGACATAATCTGTAACACATACAACTTAACGAATTCATATTCATTTTAATGAGAAATACCATCAAAACGTCCTACTACAAAAATTTTCAAAAAAAAAAGAATAAACTGACAATTTCTGAGTGTCAAGTCCATTCATTAATTTTTCTCATAAGAAAATACTAAATGAAAATAAATGCAAGTATTTATTAAAAAAAATACAGTTTGAGGTCAACACGTTTCACTCACCCTGGAAAATGAGCGTCAAGCCAGGTGGGGCTTTATCTGTCAAAGTTCCCTAGTCCAAGGATCCAACGTGATAATCCCGTCAAGAAAAATTCTCAACTCCATACGTTCCTAACCTCACGCTCCCATCAATAACAACTTATATATAAGAGATCGATGGATCGCTTAATCCATTCAAAAAACAGTCCCCTTCTCTCTTCCATCTAATCTAATCTGCAATTGATGGCGAATCAGGAATGCTTGCGCGGCTTCGTGGACTTCCTGCCTTCGATGGCGGAGAGGCTGGGCACCAGCGGGCTGTTGGAGGAGTTGTATAGGGGGTTTTATCACCTGGTGGATCCTCAGAGGGGGATGATTACGCTGGAAAGCTTGATGCAGAATGCTCGGAAATTGGGCATTGGTGAGTTGGGAGAGGAACAGGCGGTGGGGATGCTCAGAATGGGGGATTTGAATGGAGATGGGGCGTTGGATCACAACGAGTTTTGCATGCTCATGCTTCGGCTCAACTCCGAGACCATCTAAGCGATGTAATTCGTTGTTGTGATTTAATCAATGCATTTGTACTCTCTCTCTCTCTCTCTCTCTCTCTCTCTCTCTCTCTCTCTAAAAATGTATATTATTAATTTCGAATTCTAATATTGATTTTTATTTCAAAACAGCTAGAGATTTGAGCTACAAATTTTTTCATTTAATTTTGAGATGATTTGAGATATATATTTTCAGCTAGTTTAATTAGAGTAAGACAAATTAGTGTGGTTCAATAAGATAAAATCAGGGTCACTAATAATGTATTAATAAGAGCATGTACAAATGGTGGTTAAAATTAAACAATTGGAAGCATAATTAAAAATTTATGAAGGATTGGTAGTAAAAATGGCTGTCTCAATAATAATGATTGTGCGTGCTTTTTCCATAAAAATGTACAAGGAAACCAAAAGCTCCACTTGCTATCATTGCCATCACTAGATGCCAACCATTAACCGAATCTATCACAGTTATCGCCATTGCTAGACAATGACAGTTGACTAACAATACTATTCCACCAACACTTATTCTTTTGTTATCATTGCTAAACACATTTGCCATCAACTAACATCGACTCCTCACAATATAAGTCATTTAATAACATTTAACATATAATGTCCATAATTTTAGTTATTTAACTACAGTCCCGTAATAAGATTTATCAAGTTGACCATCCAATATTGATCACTCCTAAAAATTCCACGTGGTTCTTCATCCAAGGTTTATAGAAGACTAATGTAAACTTTTGTAGCCACTGATAACTAGCTCCAATCCTCTTATTTCTCAACATTCAAATTTATGAAAAGATTGTAAGACGGTTTCATTTGCTAATTTATTGAATCAAATGTGCATTGCCTCTCAATGCACAATCAAATATAGTGCTTTATTATTGGGTTAATCATCTTAGCATAAATATGTTACTTATTAGCAAGAGCCTAGATGGACGTTCATGACATATCTAGTCATTTAGACATATATGGAATTAAGTTTAAGATTTTGGCAAAAGATAAGAAAAATAAGAAAAACAATCATATAAAGGTCCCTCATTTGCATATTAGAAATATGAATATTGTTTGATTTCAAATCATGCTGACCTTATTATTAGAGGTTGGAATGGACCTACTATTGAACTTAATAGGTTTGATTCAAGTCTAAAGGACCTTTGCTTAACACCATGTTACCCATAAAAAGCATTAAGCCCATTGCTTAACATCTTATAAATATTAGTGGCATTAAATATCATTAATAATTCATTTTATTCCTTTAAGCTATTCTAGTTTTCTTGGGTAATTAAGGATATTAACTAAATTGATTGAGAGCTAGTGTTATAAAAAAACTAAGTTTGTTCAACACCCTAATAATGTAATAAAACTGACTTAAGTGATTAAATGTTAAAAATATAAATCAATTTTTTCTTTTAAGCTATGTGCACTTAGTATAATTAGTTTGAAAAAAATAAAAGACATTATCACATCTCAGGAGTATGTTATACGTTATAACCATCGTAGAATAGTATGAGTAAAGTGAGCCAGCACGATTGTTGATTGTATAACGTGAAACCATCAACATATAAACAAAACCAAATAATATGAGATGCAATTGTAAATTCAGAATTATTATTGTCAAAGCACTTTAATGCTGCTCCAACTTTTGGACGAATCAAAAAAAAATTTCTTGTAAAACTTTTCAGTGTCATACAATATGTTGAGCTATATACATAAAATTTTTAGTCATTTAAGTGGTGGAATAAGTAGAAATAAAAGAGACATTTGTATATAACATCCTTTTTTTTAATAATATTTTTACTATGGTTTGAACTTTAAAGTGCCAGAAAATCTACATTCAATCTCTATTTCATCATTCTTGCAAAATAACTTGCAATCATTGAACAATAATCTTTCTTTTGTTAGGTCAAACCTAACTTTGACACTAATTTTTTTTATTATATACAAGTCCTTTGTTGTAATTTAAAATTTTCTCCTTTAATAATACTACATTCTAATTGAAGCATTCTTAGTGAATCTTGTAGTAAATTTTGATGCTTAACCTTCTAATAGTTATAAATAAGTTTAAATGGCTAGCATGACATTCAATAGTTCATAGAACCTGAGCTATGTAATTGATAGCTCATCCTCTTCTAGTGATTCAACAAACTAAACTCTTATTGCTTCAAATACAGTTTTTTTTTCAAATTTACTAGAATTATACTCATTTTTTAGAAGAAATGCTCATTAAACAATTGTCTGAGAATCGATATGTGGTTCATACTCATCAAGTGAAATCTAGAACTAATTATTGGTTAAACCCTCTATATATGATATAAATCCAATCTAAATTTATTTGTTGGTATATATATTTGGTTCTTGTGTTTCACATATGGACATTTAACTTATGCTCTTAAAGATAAGTAAGAATTGTGATGTTTTTTATATGAAATACTCAACACCATTGAAACGCTTATATGTTAATCTTTTTCTTCTCGAATGTGATCTATTGTACATTCAAGATGTTGCATTATGAATATCTAATTTATTGACCAATATATTCGAGTATAAAATTATGAAAAATAAAGGTTTTAGCTAATCTGAAGAAGCTTGATGGTAAAAATACATGATGATAAACAATTCATTTAATATTTATGCAATTACTACACTGTACGTCGATAACTGATATAAAGTGATGAATTAACAATTTCTTATGCATTCCCCATTGCCTAATTAAACAACTCATGACGTGCAAATTCATTATAGGAATGATCGTACTATTCTATATGATTCATCACGAGACATCTTAAATGCCAATGGGTAGAGTTAATATCTAGAAATTGTTTGATCATCATTTCAAAATTGTGTCTTAAGAAATGGGTTATTGACTATATGCATCTTCCTAGTGAACACAGAATCTATCTAACCATACTTAATATTGAATATTGTATCGATCAAAGTTACGTGAGATGAACTATATTAGTACTTGGTTAAATTATGCCTAACGCATATATACCACAAAATTCTTATATATTTTCATATTTAACATAACAACACACTATCTTCTATGTTCACATTTAAATTAAAATTTGAAGGTGCATTTATGTATACAACTCTCAATTCTTATGTATTTACATTTCTAATTCCTACACCTTGCATTTTACATTTATAATATCCAAATATTTCGTCTCATAAAAAATAAGATTAATTTAATTTTTAAAATGTGAAATACATCTTTTCAAGGATAGGTAAGGTAGCATTTATGTAAAAATTGAAGCTTGTGTTGGATATGTGTGTTTCGGTTCTTTTTTTATGTAACTCGGACTAGGGAGCCTGTCTAATCATAATTTTGAGATTCCCTTTTTAAAGAAACCTATTACTTGAACTATCATAATTATTCTGAGAAGTGGAGGGATCAGAAAAGAGAACAATTAGACGGAGACTAGGCAGACAAATTGAAGAAAGAACATGGAGAGCTTACGTGAGGTAAACCTCGTGCAATAGGTCAAGAGTGTATGTCTAAAAAATGATCGGAACGAGGCATCTTAAACTTTATATCCATAAAAGAATACATACATAAGCTACCCAAGTAATTGGAGAATGAAATTTGTGTGTTTGGTCTGGGTTCAAGAGCATTTTCAAAGAAACATATACTATTTGTTAAGTTACATCTTGGGGGATGCCCAAGAACATGCTCGATTAAAAAATCATGCTTACATTTAAGTGATGACTAGAGTGAGAGGGTGTCACATGGTTATCTCATAGGAGCATCCCGATGCCTTCAAACCTCTCGCTAAGCCACATGACAGAGAGTGAGTCTCTAACGATCCTCAATGGGTAATGACTCATCGTAGAATGGGGCCTATGAATTAATGAAGTCGTTCCATAGGATTCTCACTATGCTTTCAAGCCTAATCGGAATATAAGGATAGAGGGTTAATCAACACATCCCAAACGGGCGGCCTATCCGCAATTAGGGTCTATGAGATGACTTTGAGGAAGCTTCAAAAGGTGCGATATAGCTCAATCTAGGTATAACAAAGGAATGGTTGGGTAATTCTAAGCGGGCAAGATAGTCAGGTTAGGATATTATGGATCTGTCATCCCAAGTTATTGGGATCCTAAACTTACCTGGTCATGTAGGTAGTCATCCCAACCCAACCAGTGGTTCTTTGTCAACAATCCATGAATTGCGTAGTCTAAAGGAACTTCAGTAGCCTTAAGGTCAGGAAAAAGAAACTCTACATCATATGAGCCTATGTAGCTAGAAAATTGTGGTGGGACCTATACCTTCCAAATTGGTGAGGAAGTCACTGGAGTGGAAAGAGAAGAGAGGTATGACCACGATGCTGAGACACTCACGAAGAACTTATTCTTCGTCTAGGTCGGAGAAGCCTCTAACACCCTAAACCTAACTAGAAATCTTATGCTTGGTCAGGTGGGTTGAAGAAGTGCGGGGACTTCTCTTTGGGACATGCAAATATGATGCAGTGAGACAATATGTCCTAATATGGTGGCCATATTAGTAGGACTTGCGTGATAGTCATGTAACCTAAAACCTTTTTAAATCCATCCCAGAGGCAATGTAGAAAAGTAAAAATAGGTTTTAGAAAGTTGTGATATTTTATACATAAATTTTTAATTAATCTCAATCTCATACTAAACTTTTACGAAACAAATTATAATTTTAGGTCAGAGAGCCTAAATTGTATTTTTGCACAATTCCCAGCAATCCACAACCCAAAAAGAGAGTAGCTGACTTGCACACAGAAGGAATTTAAAGCAAGCTATATCAAGGAATAAAAAGGTCGAATGCTGTAGAATCGGCGACATATACCAAAAAAGCAAGAAGGCGGTCAGGCATCGCATACACTTTCCTGGTCCAAATGCTATAAAGCAAAGTTAAATTAAAATTAAGGTACGAAACATGAGCCTGCAACTTCTGATTTCTGTCACATGATTCCGCCCTAGTTAGGTATCTCGAAACTCATGCCTGTAGCTTATTTCTGACACAATATCGAGAATAAGGTCACTAAAAAGTATATTCAAAGTTTAAAATAAATTCGACCTGCAAAACAATTGGGATAGTACAAGTTATAGGCACGCAACAAAGCGAGCCATGTCCGATGGGAGGACTGCTAAACAAACACCTACAGAAAATGCATTAGTTCAACTTATTAATGCTCCTCCATATTAGACATGGCTTTCTACAAGAAGGCTTCCCCTAATATACTAATGTGCAAGTCTCAAACTCTAATAAAGACACAAAGAAGGAAAAAAAAGATGTCTAGATAGGGCACAAACTAGAAGAGAACAATAGCCAGCATATCAAAAAGAATGCCTAGCATCCTAGCTCTAGCCTAGCAAACCACCTAAGGTGTACTAGTCACAACATCTATGTTTGTGTGCAAGTTTAGGTAAAACATGCATGTCTTTCACGATGCATTAACTCAAATTGCTTACCGAGATGTCCTAGTGTGCACTTCTCGTTAACAGAGCTTGACCAATGACTTGTCGCTCAACTAAAAAGTATAATTTATCATTGATAAAATCAAGGAATGCACATGAAAATGCAAAGTGATTTTATGAATTGTGACCATTCTATTATGATCAAAGTAATCACCAGATGGCAGATATTCACTTAAGGTATATGGTGGCATATACTAATGGCGAATAATCCAATGGGATAGAGATGCAAATGCTCAATCACAAACTAATGCAAGACATGCTCCAAGAAAGAGAGTGTGCTCATGACAGTGTAGCGTGGTGCCACAGAAGGGTGGTGATATGGTTCGTGCACTAAATGGGTTCAGAGGCTAAGGAGCAAGACCAAGGTAAGGTGAGGATCATATACCCAAGTGGAAACACATCATACACGAGATGGGTTCAGAGGCTAGGAAGCATGACCCATACCAAGTGACACGGGGAGGGAGACAATGTGTGCTAGATATGTTCAAGGGCTATGAAGCATGACTTATGCTAGACGGCACAATGAAATTTGCAGGTAAATAATCACTATGCACTAGATGGGTTCAGAGGCTAAGGAGTGTGACCCCATACCAAGTGGCACAGTGTGTCATACCCACGACACTCAAAAGCAGCACCATAGAAAGTGAAATGATGTAACTCTTGTTAGGGAGAGTTATGCACCAGGTAGACTTGTTGGGTGAGTCATTCCCAAAGACGACACACGAGTATTCAAAGTGAGGGTGTGAAGACACAGGCACAAGTGAAAACTTCAAGCATGCTAGTCATGGAACATGCACGTTATTATGCAAGAAGACATGTAAGAGTGTTAAAACGCAAACACATATGATGTGGTGCACGAAGACATGAAGATGCCAAGAAAAAAATGCAAGAGGTATTGTGCCCGAATGAGACACAAGTAACTACTATAAGTATATAAGATCATATGCTCACAAGTGCATGACTGGGTGCCGGTGCAAATGAAAGAGTGAATGCACTAATGCAAGTAATGTGAAGCAAGACACACAATAATTTAATATTTAAATGCAATTGATCAATCAATTGATTGGGCCGGTGGTGGTGCCGATCGATCGAGTTGATGAGAACGATTGATCAATATAACCGATCCGGTGGAGACTGATCGATCGAATTGATGCAAGTGGTTGATCGATTCGATGTAGGAGACCAATCAATGAAGATGGCTAAGCGATACGATCGGGTCGATTGCAGCCGATTGATCAAGTAGACTGAAGATGGTTGATAGAGCTGGAAATATTAAGCATAAAATTAAGTTGTTTATACCAATGATAATAATCGGCGAAAATTATTTGCTGGTTTAATCATAGTTTTTTTTCTGCATTGCTGCAATTGCCGACAATTATGAAACCTCGAACGTCTGCATGGTAGGCAAAGCCAACAATAGTGGAATAAATCTCGTGTTGAGGACGAGCAAGAGGAGGATGATGAAATAAAAGAGGAATAGAAAGAGTTTGTAAGAGTGGCTGAGAGGTTCTTCTGTCGTATTAACCTTTATATTGTAATCTGAGAGTTTGCGTTGTGCTATTTGTGATTCTGTTTTAGTTTTTAATGTTATGATTGATTGCAGATGCAGAAGCTTTTGAAATAATGGAGGGAATTCTTTTTCATTTGATAAAGGTTAACTAGTGACACAAATCATCATTTAAAGTTCTTTATTGCCGGATTATATAATGTTTCTGCTTTTCAGCGGCCTTTTGTAACGTCCAATTTCGTCAATATATTCTGTAACATACCGACAAAGCATTCACCAAAATTTCAACCAAAAACATTTTCTGCACTTATTTTGGCTGCCAGAAATTGCCTCCCGACCTGAAATTTTTCTGCGGACTAAAATCCGCTGGTAAACTAATTTTTGGACGGATTTATCCCGACCTGAAATTTTTCTGCGGACTAAAATCCGCGGGTAAACTAATTTTTGGACGGATTTACAATGATTTTCAATGATTTGTCCGCCAAAAAATAAAGTTGTTTTCTTGTATTACTTGCTTATTAAATGAATAACTTTTTGATATATTATTTGCTCCATTCTTCAGATGTTGAAATTCGCGTCATAAAAAAACTTTTTTTTTCTTAAAAATTCATGGCGCAAAATTACTTTTATTTATTGGGTATGGTTTTCTGACGTGTCTACGTTTTTCTTAAAAATTCATGGCGCAAAATTACTTTTATGAAAAAATCACTTGACTAAACCACTCACCCAGAAATTATTGGGTATGATTTTTCTGACGTGTCTACGCCTAGATAACTGACGCGATGTCTGAACACAATACACATTAACATGAAATTTTTTTTTACTCCAGTGAAAATGAATTACGCTACTTCTGTTGTCCGCATAATTTTTTTTTTCTCATGAGTCAAATATTCTTCAATTTTACATTGAGCCTGTTTTGATGCTCGCACCCGTCAAACAAAAAATTATCAAAGTTTTTTGGGAATTTTTTTTATAAGAAATTGTTGCGGCTCTATTTTCATAAATAAATAACAATTTTACACTAGCCAAAAAAAAAAATAAAAGAGGAAAAATATCTTGTAAGATGAAAAAAAGCGAATTTGAGTATCCCGATCAAAAAACTTTCTTATAAAAAGTAAATTAATGAAAGTCAACACAAACATTTATTAAAAAGGGCGGCTAAAGATCATCACGTTTCACTTCCCCAACAGATAGAAGTAGAGATCCAATTTGATGGAGCTACCCGTAGCCAGTAAACTCCAAACTCGATCAATCCAACGTAAGAAACCGGGAAAGAAGACGTCAACTCGATAACACCCAGAGAGGCGTAGCCAGCCAAAGACGGAACACAAAACGCCATGCGCTTTGCTTCTACGAAAAAGTCCTTAGCCTTCTGCCCCCGCAATCCGCTGCATTGCTGTAGCCTCGCAACCAAATCCGAAGCCTTCCCACAACCAACAATAACATATATATATGGGAGATCAAACGAACGCAAATGCATTCAAAAACTGGACTTTTAATTGCGGACTTCTTAATGGCGGATCAGGAATGCATGCCCGTGTTCGTAGACTTGTTGCCTTCGATGGCCGAGCGGCTCGGCACCAATGGACTCTTGGAGGAGCTTTGTAAGGGGTTTTATCACCTGGTGGATGCCGAGCGAGGGCTGATTACGCTTGAGAGTTTGAAGCAGAACGCGAAGAAACTCGGCATTGGTGAGTTGGGAGAGGAACAGGCTGTGGGGATGCTTAGGATGGGGGATTTGAATGGAGATGGAGCACTGGATCACAGAGAGTTTTGCATGCTCATGCTTCGGCTCACCTCGGACACCATCAAGGCGAAGTAATTTGTTGTTTTATATTGCATGTAAATCTTGTTAAATCTACATTTATATTGAGAAAATGTAATTGATCAGGTAAAGATTTTAATTCTGAGATCATAGGAATTCTATTTTTAGCATTTTTATTTTGTAGCTGAGTTAATTTGATTTGAGAGAAACTAAGGGTGTCAAGAATGTAATGATGTTAGAGTCCAAATAGATAGTTTAATATAAGTAGCAAAAAACATAAGTGGAAATTTCTTGAAACCATTTAAATGAGCAAATACCTCCATATTTTGTGCGTTATAATGAACAAAAAAAAAGCTCATTGATGAGACAAATCTAAAAAGACTAAAAATACTCTATTCTTATTTCATTTGAGTCGCAGCTTCTACGACACACTCATCCTTCAGGTTACTGCCCCCATGGTATGCCCACCTTTTTAGGTCACCGTCTCCACGATACACTCATTTTTAGGCCACTACCTCAATGACACACCCACCCTTTAGGATCACTTCCACCATGTCATTCCCATCCATTGGGAAGCTTCCTATACAACACGCCTAACCTTTCAGGTCACTATCTATATGGTAAATCCCTTCTTTGGGTCGCTACCTCCACAACACGCCCACCCTTTTGGGTCACTGCCTATACATCACACCCATTCTTTGGGTTACTACGTCCATGAAACATCCACTCTTTAGGGTCACTGACTCCATGGAACACCCATTTTTCGGGCAACTACTCTCATGACACGCCCACCAATTCGGGTCACTCACTCCATAGAACACCCATTCTTCGTGTCACTGCTTCCAAAATACACATACCCTTTTAAGTCATTACCTTCATGACACACTCATTCTTCTGACTACTGCCTCCATGACACACTCACCCATTTGGGTCTCTGCCTCCATGACACATCGATTATTTGGGCTGATGCCTCCATGTCACTCCCACCTTTTTAGTCACCACTTCAATGACTTTCATTTTTTGGGTAGCTGGCTCTACGGCACACTCACTCTTTCAGGTCTCTGCCTCAATGACAAACCCAATTCCTTTAGACCACTGCTTCCATGGCACACCCACCATTCTAAGTCGCTGCCTCCACGACACACACATTCCTTTGAAGCACTGTCTCTACGACATGCCCACCCCTCCGGGCCACTGCCTCCATGACATACCCATTCTTTTGGTCCACTGCCTCCACGACACTCCAACCCTTTCAAGTCACAGCCTCCAAGGCACACTCATCCCTTCCAACTACTGCCTCCACAACACACACATTCCTTTGGGTCGCTGCCTCTACGACACACCCATTCCTTTAGGTCATTGCCCTCATGACATGTCTGCTCTTGGTTACTGCCTCCACGACACACTCCTCGCCACTTTAATCATATGAGTGTATGTAGTTGCATCTGTATGCATGCATGGTTAGCAAGCCAGGATTGATAGGTGAATGACCCCGTGTTAGTCGTAATTCCTTAAAGAGCATTGCCTTTCGAGTTAATCCTGACGAGCATTGCGAGTTCAAGCATCAATATTGACACGAGTATGATTGTGTTAAGGATCCAAGGGATTTAACTCGTGCCACCTTGCATGTTATGGGTCTGCATTTAATGAACCTTATTTTAAAAGTGAAAAAAATATATTTTACTATTTTTTATATCCGCCATATTTTTAAGATTATGCATGTAACAAACTAAGTCATATGTAAGGCCAACCCTCTTTAAAAATGCATCTCGAGTGACATCATTTAGATCCCTTGAATCTTTACGACATGTACCTGAAAACTTACCTCGAGCAATTAGATGCTAGCTAGGACACCTTTTTGTTAGATGGTGTGTAAGGCTAGGACTAGGGTGCTAGGTAGTACTTTCAATGCCTTTGACTAATATTCTCTACTGGTTTGATTATTCTGGCCAAGTATCACTTTTTTTACTTTTTGGTGTGCTTGCATGCTTGATATGCATGGTAGCATATTAGGGAGTTCTTCTGTAGGGAGTTGTGCGTCTATATATGCACACACACACAGGTGCCATTAAAGGGAGAACATGTGATAATTTCTACTAACCCTTAACGTGCAGGTGTTGTTTATCTTCCAAATAAAAGGCATAGTTCATCATTCATTGCATGTTTGCTGACTTTCCGACTAATGTTGTTTTCATGCAGTTCGAGTCTCATTTTTGTTATCTTTTCTTATGTACATTTTAGGTTCATAGCAGTATCATGTATTAGAAATAAGGTATCGGCACATTTTGCGAGATGTCAGAAGGGCGAAACCATTTGATGGGGACCGATACCTACTTGCTCGTGTCTTGAAACTTAATTTTAAATCTAATTTATGTATAGAATTAGGACCAGATGTGTACTTATATGGAGCCTAACCACCTTTTTCTTTTCTGAAATATTTTACTGACCCAGCATCATCCGCCTTTTATTATTTCAATTTTTGGCTTGTTTTCTTACTTTTCTTTCATGTTTGCATGCTTAGATTATTTTTTCTATTTCTTTTTGGTTGATCTAGGGCTATAAAAATAATAATTTAGGCTCTCTAGCACTGTCAAATTGTAAATCTTTCGACAAAAAAATCCTAATCATAAAAAATTGAGATAATAAAAATTTTAGGATTAAATTCATTATGATTTTTTAAAACTTTCTTTTACTTTCCTACATTGCCTTCGTTCCGATTTTAAAAATGGGTTCTATAACATGACCTTCACCCAAGTCAATAATAGAGCCTCCATAATATCTAAGGACCACTCCGAATAACTATTTCATTGGCATGCCCCGAGGAGAAGTCCCCATACTTTTTCAACCCAATTGACCCATCATAGATTTTTATTTAGGTAGTTGTCTAGTACGCGTAAGTTGTGAGAGGCTCATGAACTTATACGGGGTGTAAGTCCTTTATTGGGACTATTTCTAGTTTTGTAGCCAAACATCCCCTTCTCTTCCTTTCCCGCGACATCCTAGCCATTTCAGAGTGTATAAGTCCCACCTATTGGAGCTTCACTATATAGTGATAGGATAGAGTTTCATTCCTTTGAATTTAAGGCTACTTAGTTTCTTGTGAATTATGCAACTCACAGATTACTGATCGGGGATTTCTAAACTTGTTGGGTTGACTACCTTCACCACAAGGTAGACTTATGGTCCTAGTGGCTTGGGATGACGGGTCTATGGTACCCTGACCTAGCTACCCTAACTTCTATGGATTACTCCTCCCTTCATTTGACTACCCTGTTGAGTCTTGTCAATCCTTTTGCCTTCGTTGGTATCATCTCGACTGTTTGATTAGCGATGAGTTGCCACCCGTTTGAGATACAACGATTTTTCCTTTGTCTTTATGACCCAAATGTACTTTGACGTATCAGGATTTTCCATTAGGATGATTCAGATATGTTTTAGGCTCCGTATGCCGATGAATTTGTTGCCCATGTGGGACCACAAGAAACTCACTCTCCGCATCGCGACTTAGCGAGAGCTTTGAAAGCATTGGACCATTCTCATGCAAAATAACCATCTTTTGATAGCCCTGTGTTAGTTGTCACTACTAATATAAAATAAACTTCTTTGGATCAAGAGTATTCTTGAGCAACTCCTAAGAAGTAATTAACCACTCAGAAGAAGTCTCCTTGGCAGCACTCTAAATCCCAGGACAAATACACATGAATCCCTGGTTGTGGGCAATTTACGTAGGTATTTATTCGCGGATATTTGTCCAAGGCGCTTCTGCCCAATCTTTTTTGCGCGGATATACTTGACATTTCCTTGCGATGTTTATGGTCTTTGTCCAATGTCCGTGTTGTAAGGGCATTCCCATTTCCAAATAAGGCTCTCCACATTCTTTCTTATGTTTTTCGCTTTTATCGCATGTCCGTCTTTTTCGGTTCCTCTCTTCTCCTGATCATTCACATGTTCTAGAAGAGAGACTTATTTGGGAAAGGAAAGAAAATACTCCAATCCGACAGTGCTTTATGGTAAAACTAGAGAGGGATATGATGCAAGTTTATAGAAGATTTAAATTGGGTGTTTTGTTGTTTAGGTAGAAATTAAGTTGGATTTTGCTTAATTGAGTGCGGTTCTAGCTATCTTGCTTTGGGATGAACGAAATTTAAGGTTTTGTTTTTCTGTTTAGTTAGAAATTAGTTTGGATCTTTATTAATAGTGTGTGGTTTTTTCCATCTTGCTTAGTGATGAACGGAAGAAGAGGGCACAAACGGGCTTCAAGGTTATGTAAGAATTGAAGTTGTTTGCAATAGGAGAAATGAGATTTAAGATTTCCTAGGAACTAAAGTTGTCATTTACTCATTTTGGCTCTTATGCGGAGAAATCAAAATGGGAAATCTGTACTTCAATTTCTATAGGAATTAAAGTTGTCATTTTTCCTCCGTTTTGTTATATGAAAAATGGGATTTAGATTTTGTCGGATTTAACGTTGTCACATGGCTGTTTGGTAGATTTAACTTGGTCATCTATATAAAAACAGAGATTTTTTTTATTTTTTAAATGAGCGGAGACTATTATACGAGCCTCCACCGTTCTTAATGTACCTGACAATTCTAGTACTATTCTACTTAAGACTCATGTCACCAGGGGGTTCGAACCCCCGATCTGAGAGGGTCTTAGGCCAAACATGCCAATCAACATAGATATATATATATACTTATGTGACTTTGGTCATTTAAAATGTAATTAAATATAGGAACTTGCCCTTATAGGAAATTAAAAATCTAGGTAATATAAACCACATCTAATCTTCAATATTACGTAGAAGAACCTAACAATTACATAAAAAGTTCACAGACCAAACATATGTCAGAAATTATTTAGTTTATATAGTTGAGCTCACCGCCAAGCATTATGTCTATCTTCTGGGATAACACATTTTTTGTGATGTCGTGCTTGCTTACTCAAAATATTAAATATATGAGATCTATTCGTTCACATTTTTCTAAAAAAAAAATAAAATATTATTTTCAGAACCAAAATTATATATGTATATTAAATTAAATTATTTTCAAAGACAACCGACAAAATTCCCACCCGACAACTTCCAATACAATACATGAAACCCAAAAAGATAATTTCCAAAAAAAGTTGGCTGACACATCATTAACTAAATCTTTCCAAAAGGGAGGGAGCATAAAATGACAAGAGTTATTCCAAATCGAACAATAATGATCAAAACATAATTTAGATAACAGAGAATTAGAATTATAGAATTTTCAAATAATTTTAAACTTTCACATTGTATTAAATGTATCTAAAGAAGGAAGCCCAAGACCACCATAACGTTTAGGGTTATTAACTTTATCCCAAGCAATAGTATGAATTTATTTCCTATAATTATTATTATGAAAAAAATTAGAGATCATAGAAAAAAATCTTTCCTTAACCCTTTAGGCAAAATCTTTGAATGAAACAAGTAATATAAATAACTCCTGATATGCCACCAACAAATTTTCATCAGCCAGCACGAATCTCAGTGAATTTTTTTGAACAAGAGACATTCAAACTTTGATTAAGAGTCATCTGGAGCTCCGATTTTAACAAAATTATAGTCAAACTGATCGGCTCAATGAGACGGACCTAATGATATGAAAGTTAGTCAAATCCGAGTCAAATCAAGCCTAGATCAAGTTATTAAACCACTGCTAGAAAATTTCCGGAGGCATTTGAAAGGTCAAACGGATGTCAAATCTAGCGAGTTTATAGTCGAATCGAGCGTCTCAAAAAGAAGAATCCAACGAGCCCAAGATTGTCAATTCCGACATCATTAAGGCACTCAAATGTCCATCAAACGTCATCTGATCAAGGGAAGCTTCCTGAGCCGTCCGACCAAAATGGTTCACATTCCTGCATTAATTGCACTCAAAATACTATAAATAGAGCCTCACCTCTCACATGAAAGGGAGGAGGCTTAAGAAAGAACTTGAGGTTTTGAGAAGGAGCTCAAGTCCAAGATCACCCTCGTCATCGTCAATCGCCGTCGACCACCACTGACCGTCGACCACGACCGCCAACCTCTGTCGACCACCGCCGACAACCGTTGATCGCCGCCGACAACCACTGACCGTCAACCATGACCGTCGACCTCTGTCGACCACAGCCTATCACCGTTGAACGCCGCCAATTACCGCTGACATCTGTCAACTACCGCCGACCGTCATCGACTGTTGTTAGCCACCGCTAACCTCCGTCAACAACCGC
>NW_018252279.1:1884-13930 GCF_001263595.1 Phalaenopsis equestris | reverse complement strand
CCCCCCGCGGCCCCCCCCAGCCGCTGCCTACACCATTAGATGAAATTCGTTCACCATTAACTTTGCGACGTACGATAAACATAACGCTCGGAGGAACTCATGCCGGCCCGCCTCTTCAGGAAGGAACACATCCCCTGTCAGGTCGTGATGTTGAACTCCTAGATACAGCAAGTTCCACTCATCCATCTTGTGCAGCTCACCAGACATCGTCACATCTTCCCGCCATTCTAGATAATGTCATTCGCAATGAACTACGATGCCTCATCCGGGAAGAGTTCCCCTTAGAGAAAAAGGATCACTTCTACGCTCACCGTAGCATCCATGAATCTTCTCCCTTAGCGAATGTGGTCCTCCAACACCCCATCCCAATAGGCTTTAAGCTTTCGAGCATCGATACATATGAAAGGACAACCGACCCTTACGAGCATATTGATCATTATCGAACTATCATGCATATTCAACGTGCTTCTGATGCACTTTTGTTTCAAGTGTTTCCGAAAACTCTTAAAGGACAAGCTCGAACTTGGTTCTACTCTCTACCGGGGGCACTATAAACACCTTTAACGAGCTTGCCATACTTTTCGCAGAGTAATTCATCGCAAATCGAAGGATCATCAAGGATTCATCCCATCTCTCGGGAATTCGTCAAAATGAAGGAGAGTCACTCAAAGACTACTTCCGCAGGTTTTCTACTGAAGCCCGTCAAATTCTAGGAGTAGATCTGGAGTTACTTAGAGGGGTTTTCCTTGGGGGGTGCTTCGTCCAGGACCCTTCTACTCATCACTGATGCGGGAGATAATTCATTCTTATGCTGACATTGTCCACCCTGTTGAGGCCCAAATCTCTGCAGACGAGGCCATCAATGCACATAAGGAACAATTTGAGAAATTTGGGGGAAAGCACAAAGGTAACATTGGAGAAAATAATCAATCTTTGCAACGGAAAAAGTCTGAACAACAGAGGAATCGCGACATCCTTCCTCAACTTGTAGGCCAACGAACTGAATATCGACCCAAGAAAGAGAGTAACACATCCCCTTTCAGGTCGTGAAGTTGAACTCCTAGAGACCGCACGTTCCACTCATCCATCTTGTGCAGCTCACCAGACATCGTCACATCTTCCCGCCATTCTAGATAATGTCATTCGCAATGAACTACGATGCCTCATCCGGGAAGAGTTCCCCTTAGAGAAAAAGGATCACTTCTACGCTCACCGTAGCATCCATGAATCTTCTCCCTTAGCGAATGTGGTCCTCCAACACCCCATCCCAATAGGCTTTAAGCTTTCGAGCATCGATACATATGAAAGGACAACCGACCCTTACGAGCATATTGATCATTATCGAACTATCATGCATATTCAACGTGCTTCTGATGCACTTTTGTTTCAAGTGTTTCCGAAGGACAAGCTCGAACTTGGTTATACTCTCTACCGAGGGGCACTATAAACACCTTTAACGAGCTTGCAAAACTTTTCGCGGAGCAGTTCATCGCAAATCGAAGGATCATCAAGGATTCATCCCATCTCTCGGGAATTCGTCAAAATGAAGGAGAGTCACTCAAAGACTACTTCCGCAGGTTTTCTACTGAAGCCCGTCAAATTCTAGGAGTAGATCTGGAGTTACTTAGAGGGGTTTTCCTTGGGGGGTGCTTCGTCCAGGACCCTTCTACTCATCACTGATGCGGGAGATAATTCATTCTTATGCTGACATTGTCCACCCTGTTGAGGCCCAAATCTCTGCAGACGAGGCCATCAATGCACATAAGGAACAATTTGAGAAATTTGGGGGAAAGCACAAAGGTAACATTGGAGAAAATAATCAATCTTTGCAACGGAAAAAGTCTGAACAACAGAGGAATCGCGACATCCTTCCTCAACTTGTAGGCCAACGAACTGAATATCGACCCAAGAAAGAGTATACACCACTCAACACATCACGTGCTAACATCTTAATGGCTATCAAAGATGAGCAAGCTGTTAAGTGGCCTCACACCCTAAAACCTAACTCAGGGAATCAAGAACAATACTGTCATTTTCATTGAAGTCGTGGCCACTCTACTGAAACATATAAGCAGCTCAAGGAAGAGATTGAATGGATAATTAAACAGGGATATCTCGGTCAATTTGTACAAAACAAACCAGCTGGTATCGATAATGCTCCTACTGGGGGGCAACATATACCAAGGCAGCAACATGGGGGTCAACCAGTCGTTGGAGAAATTCAAATAATTGTTGGAGGCCCATCGATAATTGATCGTCCTTGTCACTATACTATGTGAACCAGTGCAGAAAAAATTATGCCTCGAGCCTATAACTTTTGATGATTCCGATTTGGAAAGGAGTTCGAGTCCCCCACCAAGATCCTCTCGTCATTAGCGCAGGAATAAGTGAGCCTTTTTAAAACTTAAAAAGGATTTTAATCGACAATGGGAGCTCTGTCGATGTCTTGTTCTATTCAACTTTCCTTAGTTTGGGATTGACAAGAAAAAGACTTTAACCAGCATCCAGACCATTATATGGTTTTGATAATTGATCAGTGAGGGTCGAGGGAACAATAAATCTCTCTCTTGTCTTGGGAGATTTTCCTCGACATATAACCCACTCAGCCGAGTTCATCATTGTAAAATCAAAATCGGGATATAATGCTATCTTCGGGAGACCACTACAATCAATCTTTGGCATCGTCACTTCTGTAACACACTTGAAGATCAAGTTTCCAACAACAACAGGGATCAGCGTCGTGCGAGGTGATCAACAGACAACACAATCATGTTACCTCAAACAAGCTCAGCCACGCCTGTCAATAACACTTAGCATTGAAAACTTCGATCTTTGAGATGAAGATGTATCTCAACAAGCTTCTCCCGTAGAATACTTGGTTCAAATCCCACTCTCTGACAAACATCCCACGAGAACATTGCAGCTTGGTTCTCTACTCTCCGATGAGAAAAGGTCGGAATATATAGATCTTCTCCGAAGGAACCATGACATTTTTGCATGGACTCCGGCTGACATGTCTGGACTTGACACAGAAATAATCATGCACTCTTTAAAAGTAGGCCCGACCTTTAAACCGGTCATCCATAAGAAGCATAATTTTACCCCAGTTCGCTTACAAGCTATTGAGCAAGAAGTTCATGGTGAAAAAAGCTAATGGTTCATGGAGAATGTGTGTCGATTATACAGACCTCAACAAAGTTTGCCCGAAGGATAGTTTTCCTCTCCCATGCATAGATCAACTTGTTGATGCCACGTCTGGACATCAGATGCTAAGCTTTATGGATGCATACTCAAGATACAATCAAATAAAGATGAACCCAATTGACGAGGAGAACACCTCTTTTCAAACAGATAAGGGCTTATACTGTTATCAGGCTATGCCATTCGGGTTAAAAAATGCTGGTGCAACTTATCAACGACTCATGAATAAGGTCTTCAAAAACCTTCTCGGGCGTATAATGGATGTTTATGTTGATGACATGTTAGTGAAAAGTTTGGAAGCATCCCAACACATTTCTCATCTGGAGGAGTGTTTTCAACTCCTTCGTCGGTATGACTTACGACTTAACCCGACTAAATGTGCTTTCGGGGTCACATCAGGGAAGTTTCTAGGATTTATGGTTACCCATCGTGGGATTGAAGCAAACCTAGAAAAAATAAAGGAATTGAAAGAGATGGTACCTCTAATGAACATCAAGGAGGTGCAATGATTGAATGGTTGTATAGCCGCCCTATCCTGGTTCTTAGCTCGTTCTGGAGATAAGCATTTGCAGTTCTTTAAAATACTAAGAGGAGCATGGAACACTGGTTTTCAATGGACAGATGACTGTCAGATCACTTTCGAACAACTTAAGGCATATTTGGCTTCACCGCCCCTTCTCTCAAAACCCATCCAAGGGGAAATGTTATTTATCTATTTGGTTATTTCACCTCATGCAATAAGCTCTGTTCTAGTCCGAATAGAAAACACAATCGAAAAACTAGTATATTACGCCAGTAAAGTTCTCTCTGATACAGAAAGTCGCTATCCGGTGGCAGACAAGACTGCACTAGCCCTTATATTCTTAGCAAGGAGACTTCGTTCGTACTTCCATGCTCACACTATTGGTGTTTACATGCAACTCCCTTTGAAGGCTATCCTACAAAAACTAGAAGCATCAGGAAGATTAGTTAAATGGTCGAGAATTGGGAGAAGATTTGACATCCATTATTTACCGTGACCAAACATCAAATCACCGGTGTTGACCGACTTTGTGGTAGAATGTACAGTGCCTATCGCTGATGAACCACCCTCTTCTCTTCCACATTCATCTCAGTGACTATATGTAGCCGGAGCATCTGAAAACTCAGGAGCTGGTGCATGAATAATACTCATCTCCCCAAAGAAAGACATTTTGGAGTACGGACTTTGTTTAAAATTTCCATCCACCAATAATGTTGTTGAATATGAAGCACTTGTTGCCGGATTAAAGCTTGTCATCAACTGTGAAGTACGAAATATGATTATCTACATTGATTCTCAACTCGCTGCATCCCAAGTAGAAGAAGAATTTGACGCTCATAACTCACAACTGGTGCAGTATCTCAGTCTTGTAAAAACACTTCTCGCCTAAATTGAAACATGTCAACTCATTCATATACTTCGGGAGCATAACACCCGAGCTGATACCCTCTCCAAGCTTGCAACTTCAACAACTGGAGATCTCTATAAAAGAAGGTATATTGAGGAGATACATTTTCCTAGCATCCATGGTGTCTTCTCCATCTGAAGTTGATTATGCTCTACGAGAAGTTCATTCTGGAATATGCGGGGAGCATCTTGGTGGAAGAGCAGTTGCTCTTAAAATAATGAGGCAAGGCTTCTATTGGCCCACGATCAAGCAAGATGCATTAGAGTTTGTGCAAAAATGCAAGAATTGCCAACTACACTCCAATCTTGCACATGCACCGCCAGTGAAACTCACTTCTTTTCTAAGTCCTTGACCTTTCGCTCAATGGAATGGGGCTTTTTCCGATAGCTACTGGACAACGAAAATTTATCATCTTAGTTGTCGACTACTTCACCAAATGAGTGGAAACAGAGCCTCTTGCAAATATCACTGAGGTCAATGCCAAACAGTTTGTCTGGAAAAATATCATCTGTTGCTTTAGGCTTCCTGCAAAGATTAACACTGATAATGAGACTCAATTCACTGGAAGTCTTCACATCATTCTGCAAGGATCTTCACATTCAATTGGTGCACATTGTTGTGGCGCATCCCTAAACAAATGGACAAACAGAGGTGACAAATCTTACTGTGCTCAAAGGATTGAAAACTCGACTTAAGAAGGTTGGGGGACAATGAGTAGAAGAGCTACACAACGTCCTTTGGGCGTATCGCACAACTGCGCGTACTCCAACTGGAGAAACTCCATATAACCTGTGTTTCGGTACCGAGGCTGTCATTCCCGTTGATATCGGAATTCCAAACCCCCGAGTCAAGACTTTCGACTCAGAAAGCAATGAAGAAAAGCTCCGACAAAAGTTGGATCTTCTCCCAGAAATACGCAATGTGGCCCACCTCAGAGTTGCTTCATACTGCCAAAGAGTTGCTCGCCACTTAAACCGTAGAGTCAAGCCTGGACCTATCTCCGTCGGTGACCTGGTCTTGCGTAGCATTGAAGCCGTTGGTCATGGTCCCCAACGCAATAAACTATCACCTCTCTGTGAAGGCCCATATATCGTGGCTACCATGATCAAACCTGGAACCTTCAAACTCAAGGATTTAGATGGGAAAATTCTGCCCCGAACTTGGAATGCAGAAAATCTTAGCAAGTATTATCAGTAATACCCCAGTCATGTAGTTCACATATGTTATTACATTGCAACTCATACATAATCAATGTATCTAAAGTATTATTCACTTACTTTCCTATATATAAAAATATCTTTATAAAGTATAAGGGCTCATCAACGAGCCATCTCATGCTCTCGACCCGAGAAATAGAAAACTTATGTTGTATCTTAGTCAGAGCACGATCAATCCCAGGGGGATTTGATCTAACCTCTTCTATATGGGTTAACATCGTCGAGTTTTAACTCCGATAAATAACCCTGGATAGGTTAACAGTCCTTAGTGGACTACACATTATCCCTTCCACACAGGTTTATAAGTGAGCACTGCTCCATAAACAACCTCAGATTGGTTAATAAGTCCTCAGTAGACTTTCGTTGGCTCCTCTCATACAACTTAACATCATCAAGTAATAATATGATGCATATCTCCAGCCTAGTCAAAGGTTACTGGCGATTTATCTCCAATGTAACCTTCTTACATGACATTGGACATCCAATGTTTCGAACCACCACAATGCTCCGTCTAATGTATTGTCGTGATGCACCACCGCAACACATCACCGCCACGTACCACCGTAACGCGTCGTGTCGCTGCATTTCTTCCCCGTAATGTGTTGTGTCGCCACGATGACCTGCCGCAACTCTTTGTCGCGACACATCGTAACAACCCTTCACTCCGCCTCGACGCTTTGCCGCAACGAGAAAGAAGATCTCGTTGCTTGCCTGCTATGCAGGACGAGGACGACTTTACTCTTCGACGCAATGAGAAAGAAGATCCCGTTGCTTGCCTGCTACGCAGGATGGGGTCGATTTTCCTCTTCGCTGCACAAGAAAGAAGATCCCGTTGCTTGCCTGCTACGCAAGACGGGGACGACTTTCCTCTTTGACGCATTGAGAAAAAAGATCCCGTTGCTTGCCTGCTACGCAGGACGAGGACGATTTTCCTCTTCACCGCAACAAGAAAGAAGATCCCGTTGCTTGTCTGCTACGCAGGACGGGGATGACTTTTCTCTTCGCCGCAACGAAAAAGAAGATCTCGTTGCTTGCCTGTTACACAAGACGGGGACGACTTTTCTCTTCGTCGCAATGAGAAAGAAGATCCTGTTGTTTTCCTGCTACGCAGGACGGGGACGACTTTAAAGTAATTATTTGATCACTAACGCACATAGTTAAATCCCTTTTCTGTACATCTATCATTGCTCTCCCTGTAGCTAGGAAAGGTCCCCCCCAAAATGATAGGCATCTTCTTATCTTCCTCCATATCTTGCACAATGAATTCAACAGGAAATGTAAATCGATCCAATTGCACTAAAACATCTTCTATAACTTCTTAGGATATGTTATTGAACGATATGCTAACTGCAAAGTTACAGTGTTATAGGGTATTTTTCTTAATCCCAATCTTTTAAAAATTGATAATGGAATAAGGTTAATGCTTACACCTAAATCACATAAAGCTTTCCTATAAAATCTATCTCCTATTGTACATGAAATTGTGAAGCTACCAGAATCGTTAAGCTTTTCTGGAAGCTTTCTCTAAATTATAGCACTGCACTCCTCACTAAGTGCAACAGTCTTGGTATCTTCAAACTTCCTTTTTCTATTAAGAATATCCTTCATAAACTTCACGTAGCTTGGCATTTGATCTAAGTCTTTAGTAAATGAAATATTAATCGTAAACTTTTTTAAGGATTTCTAAAAATTTTGAAAAATGTTTATCCAACTTTTTTTATGAAGTATATGAGGAGATGAAGGTGGTGGTTTTTCCAAGTCAATTTTTGGTGGATAAATATGTCTCTCTAAACCTTTCGGAGCATCCTCTTTAGTCTCTTCCATTTCTTCTCTCTCTAATTTAATCTCTTTTTCAACCCTACCTTCCAACTCTCTTTCGCTTCTAAGTTGAACGGCTTTTACTTGCTCTTTAATCTGGTCTTTCAAATCTACTTCTATATTACTTGGAAGTGTTTATTGAGATCTATTACTTAATGAATTTGTTATTTGTCCCAATTAATTCTCATTATTTCTAATTGTATCTCCTTAAATTTATAACTAATTTCCCATTTGTAACACCACTTCTTCTATAGACAACTTTTTCTCTATGAATTGTGGATTACTGTTAAAACCTGGAAGAAAAACAGGTCTATAATTATTTTTCCCTTAGTTCTTCCACTTTCCTTTTGGTTTTACCAATGGGTTTACTTGGTTGTTCTCCCATTGTTGATTATTACCACCCAAAGTATTATTCCAGTTAAAGTTAGAATGGTTCTTCTAACACAAGTTATAATAGTTTGAATATGGGTTATTTGGCTTATTATTTATGACATTCAAAGTTTTTAATGATGCTTGAGAATCTGTCATTTAGCCTAATGAATTCCCTTCAATCATTGAAATTGGTTAAGAAAAATTCATTCCAAATTAGTCTAACTTCCTTGAAATTGTAGAAACTTGATTTTTAACATTGTAAAAGCATCAGATTCATGAATATTGGCTACTATCTTAGGATTCACCCTCTTAGAAGGCCATTGAAAATTATTAGTTATCATCTCTTCAATTAAAGCAAAAGCGCCATGAAATGAAATAATTTTTTTCAGAAATCAATGAACCGCCAGCAACGGCATCGATAATAGACCTAAGTGATCCAATTAATCCATTGTAAAAGTTTGAATTATTAACTAATCTAGTATAACATGGTGTGGACACTTTCTTAGTAGTTCCTTAAATCATTCTCATGCTTCATAAATGGATTCCCTTTAAACTGACAAAAGGTTGTAATATCATTTCTAAGCTTCACAGTTTTTTATAGTGGAAAATATTTAGCAAGGAATTTCTACGCTAAATCACCTCAAGTTCTGATAGATCCAGGTACTAACAAATTTAACCATATCTTAGCCTTATTCTTCAGTGAGAATGGAAAAATTCTAAGTCTAATAGCATCATTTGAAACACCATCATATTTAAATGTAGCGAAAAATTCTAGAAAATTGGCATGATGTAAATTTGGATCTTTAGTTGGTGCTCCCCCAAACTGATTATTTAATACCATTTGGATAATATCATGTTTAATTTCAAATGAAATAGGCACTATAATAAGTTTATGAATACTACAATGAAGCTCATCTACTATAGGATTTGCATAATCTCTTAAAAGTCTAAATTCTTGATTAATTTCAGCATTTTGATTATTTTGGTTTGCCATTTTTTGAAATTTTTTAATTTTTTCTGTATTTTTTATTTTTTTTTATTTTTCTAATAGTTCTTTCTAATTCAGAATAGTATCACACTAGTCCTTTAGAACCTAAACTACGCATACATTACTACAAAAAAAACATAAAATAAAATCACAAAAATAAAAAATTATATAAAAACAATATTATAATAATCCAATAATAAATCTAAAAGTTTAAATAAGACTTTCTTAAAAATTGTGTGGTTATATTCCAATTCTCTTTATTTATATTTCTTACTTTACAATGGTGTCAAAAACTTGACTCTAAAGGAAATAAGAGTGCAACTATTATATTTAAATATTGAGATACTATGCAAGTATACGTATTGCTATCAAGTAATATAGGATTTTTTGATTAAGTCCCGAATATCAAACCCACAGGGAATACTACAAATATTTAATAAGAAATTAGATAAAAAACTCTACTTTGAAAAATATTCTTATCCAAACTGTAGGTGCTATAATAGGATTGAAAGTTCGAACCTTTTTGGCAATTTTTTATAATTGAAAATAAAAAAAACTAACTAGATTTAACTAGATATTTGTAAGATGAAGGCAATATAAATAAAATATATTTTTACTTATCATGAATCAGTAACAAGTATAGGAACTTTGTTGTGAAAGTATTCAAATTGTGTTGTGACAAACAGAAGAAATATTATTTCTTACACTTACTAGAGATGCTATAAAGAACATTGGTTAATTAATGTTTGAATAGTCTTGAAAAAGGGCTAGGTAGGAAAGATACCAGCTCTCACTCTAGAGTTCCCTCTTCTCCCTCCACCTGGGGGCTAACATCTCGTATCAATACCTAAAATACTAAGTCAAATTGGGGGATTTAGTCTGTCACTCTAAAGTCCTCTAACTCAACACCCTTCAAAGCTTATTTCCCTATTTATTTGCACTCAACGATATGAATTACATTATCATTCATATAATCTCATGTAATTCTTACCATTAGTTGAATGAGACACTACCATCTCGGGTCTTTCATGTTCTCACAACAAATATTAATATCTTAATTGGCCAAATCAAGAACTAAATGAAGTACAAGGTTTGAAATCATCATAAATTATTCTGACATTAAAGACTAATAATTCACACAACTTCCATCCAATACTTAATTACTTATCATTTTAAGGAAAAAGATAAAGAAAACTACTCACTATTCATGGAGAAAACACAACAACACTGAAGTTTAAGAGTAGAAATACTGTAAGCACACAAGAAGTCTGAATTAAAACCAAATATAGTCATAAAGATAAAAACTTATCTCAAATTCCTCTCCACCAAACTCTTGAAGTTCTTTTGAATCTCTTCTCTTCCTTTCTCTTACAATACTCTCTACTAAGACACTACAACTCCATTTCTTCCCTCTAAAAGTAACCTAATTAATATATGAGAGAGGGATGTCAACAATTAATTCAATCTCTCTCAATCATTCAATCCAATTCTTCTTTTATAATTTTCCAAAATTTGTTTTGGTGTCTCTTCAAAATGTGTCCACATTCAATGAATCTTCCAAGAATTTGCTCCTTTCAATAGCCATTTGAATGTATTTTCATGTCCATTAACCATAATTATGTTTTCACCAAGAGTTGCTTCAAACACCCCTTCAAAAATTTATTGAAATTCATTGAGCCATCAAATAACTACCTCTGGTGCTTAAGCGTGAGGTATGTGGCACTTAGGTGCGGTCTTCTCTGTTATCCTGGCGCTTAAGCGCCAAATCTGGGTGCTTAGACACCATAGTTCTTTTGCACATCTTCTTCATTTTTTCTCCAAATTTGATCATTTTTCACTCCTTTCACCATTTTTCATCCATTTGACTGTACTTGAAGAACTCAATGCTTGCGTGGAAAGTGTTGCAAACTGGAGACCATCATGTAGACTTCAGAGCTTCCGAGGAAGGACCTGGTAACGCGTAGGATACATAAGAAAATGGGGATTTTTCTTATTTATTTAAACATAGAAAAAGTTATTAAACTTCAAAAAAACATATATTTGCCTAGAAAAATACAAAAATAAAAAAACTACCGATGAACTCAGTAAACTTAGGAAAAAATAATAAAAAGAAAATTTAAAATAGTTTGTATTTAATTTTTAATTAATTAAACACTCTCTAGAATATTTTAGTTATTTAAAATTAAGTGTAAATCCAAAAATTATAAAATTTGCATGGGTTATTTATTCGCTCACACTCTTGAGTATCTTCTCTGATTTTTCTTAGATTAAGGGAAAACCAAATAAGGAAAAACCAAATTTTCACCACTTTTGTAATTATTTTTTTTAAATAATTATAAAAAATCAATAATTTGGAAATTAAAAATGGAAAGTGTCTAGAAAATTCAGGGTGATAAAATTAACCTTTAAATGACATTTGTTATTCCGTAGAAACTTTTAAATGAAAAATTAGAAATTTAGGGGGTTAGGATGGCAAAAAAAATAAGGTAAATTACACTTTAGCTCAAATTTGACTCTTGCCCTAGGAGGCTAATAGCATGGTCATACCCCTAACCGTGGACACACACCTCTGTGATTAGGGTTTGGTAAAGTTTGAACATGAAATTAGTCCAAGTGTTGAGCTCAATCAATTTGAACTTAACTCAATCCAAGTTGACCTAACTTAAAACCATGGGCCAACCAAACTTGAGCCAAATCTTATGTGTTGACTCTAGTAATATTAGAATTAACTAAACCTCATACGTTGAGATTAAGCCTTACCTAAATTAGACTTAATTAACTTTTAAAACCTAATTAAGTTTAATTCATATTGTACTTAATTAATCTATTAAGCCGTAAATACATTAGGCTTAATTAACATTCAAAACACTAATTAGGTCTAATCCATCTTAGACCTAATTAAACTATTAAGCCTTACATAAATTAGTGTCAATTATCTGTTGACCTCACTTTTGGTTGAGGTCTAGAAACTTCTTTAGTAGCCTAGGTCTAGCCATAGGATTTTCCTATTGATTAGTCTT
>NW_018252279.1:0-255 GCF_001263595.1 Phalaenopsis equestris | reverse complement strand
GTTAAAACCCAAATTCATGCCAAGAGCCCACCTCAGCTCAAATTGAGCTGAGGACCCCTCTGTTTGACACCTAAGCAGTGGGGCTAAGCTCGCAATTGGCCAGCTAAGCTCCCCATTGGCCAATTTCTATAAAATCCACCCCACGGCCATGAATAGTGGGTGTGGTAAAAAAATTGAGCCAGAAATCTCAATAATTTCTGCTTGACACCTAAGCCATGAATACTGAGGCCTTCTAAACTCTTCAGAGAGCTTCCC
>NW_018252278.1:7691-8623 GCF_001263595.1 Phalaenopsis equestris | reverse complement strand
CCGAAGTGATTTGGTTGAGTCTAGGCTGAGCTCTTGAGATTTTTGTGTGGACAGGCACGAGATCATCCTATCGGGGATGATGACGGGGAGCCGTTCGATCGAGCGTGTATTAAATGGACGGGGGAGATCGAGCCGGACAACACTTCAGGACATGAATAGCGGGCCGTGTCAGCAAGCTACGTGGGACGGCGGCGTCCAACCAGAGCGCGCCACGCATGCTTTCGGAGCCGTCGTAGGTTGAGGTGGCACGTGCGGTTTAAATATATATATATAGGGCCTTTTCTTTTTTATTTAAATACCCTTAACTTAGATAATTCGTAACTTTGTGTAGAAAAATCACAAAAATAAAATAAAAATACCCTCTTCCTCAGTGAGCAAAGGAGAATAATGTGGAATAAACTTCAAGGGAAACATCCTCTGATTTTACATGCATATTGATACATCACCTTGGCTTGAAATTTTGGCATGTTGTAGCCTTTGTCAAGGGAAACATCCTCTGATTTTCCCAACATGTTGTAGTCTCTGTCAGGGGAAGTATTCTCTAATTTTTCCAAAGTCAGAGGAGCTTCCTATACAGAGACCCATATTTTTTAAGTTTTTTCACATAATTTCTTTAAGATAATCATGTAAAGTATTGGTTATAAAATCCTAAGAAAATTTTGGAAGGTCCACCATGACTAGAGAAACCTTTGGAAATAATTTTATGGGTCATGACATTTAAAATGTCCTTAAATTTTACAAACACTAAAACACTAAGATAATTAATTTTGAAAAAAATAAGCATCTAAATGACTTGATTTTTGATCTTCACTGTGATTTATGATCCAGAGAACTCATCATAAAAATTTCAAAATATTTTGAGTTCATTTGACACCTTAAGTTGATTTTAAAAGATAAATACCACTTTTAAACCTTAAATAATTTTTAAAAAT
>NW_018252278.1:6369-7592 GCF_001263595.1 Phalaenopsis equestris | reverse complement strand
TTTTTAGCCTATTCTAAATATTTAAATAATTAAAAATCCATAAAAATCACAAAAATAAAAGAACTCATGAAAATGTTCTAAATTGTTTCCTAACAACTTAGGAACAATTAGAATATTTTTCCTGATTTTCTAAATAAAGATATTGAATTTCAAAGCTTAAAATTAATTTTTTTTAAAAGGCTAAAAATGAGTTTTCACAAAATAATTCCAATAAATCAAGAAAAAATCAAAAAAATATAAAAATTGCTCCTCTTAGTTCTCTAACCTTAGGGAGATTTTTTCAAAAATATAAAACTTAGTTTTCACCACCTAAAATATATTCTTTTTATTAAATAGCCAAGAAATTAAAATAATTCTAATCAATCACAGAAAATTGAAAAAATCTTGAAATTTATCCAATGACTTCTCTAGTCAAGGTCTACCTCCAATAAAAATTTCAAAGAATTATAATTTACCTTGGTCAAGTTAGGAATTTTCTTTGAAAAATCCTATCTTCACATGAAAATAATTACATAAACTAAATTAGATTTTGAAAAAATCACATTCTCTCATCTGATGTCTCAATTGTCCCATAAATAAGGTAGGATAAAAATTTCAAAGTCATTTAAATTAAATTTTACAAATTATGAAGTGTTAGAGCCTTAGGGGCAAATGTGTAATGTTGGAAATTTTGCCTTAATTAACATTTAGGCTTAATTCAAGGAGGGAAAATGGGTAAGCTCTACTTGAAACACAAGGGGTTAATTGGCAGAAACCAATTTCACTTTCCTCATTAAAAAAAAAAATTAAGATTAATAAATTTCTAAATTATTAAAATTTGGAAGTTTATTAAAATTAAATGATCCTGGACTTAGGGGTATGACTTTTGAAGTAAAAAATTAATCAATTTAATGCCCCTATCATAATTTTCAAATAAAATTCAAATCATGGATCATCACCACTTAAAGCTTAACCCTTTTCAAAATTAATTAAGACACTCACCTAGGTCTTAAGGGCTTAGTGGTGACTTAGGCTAAATCAAAATTGACTAAAAGAGGATTAGAGAAATAAACATAATTATATCAAACATCCTTGAAACATTATTAAGCCCAATTAGGACTAAAATTTGGCTAAGTGTTCAAATTACAATAACTTGCCCCTTTAAGGATCTTCACCCATATAATTTTCAAAATTAAATGATAAATGATAATTACCCCTTTCTTAGGGATAATT
This sequence comes from Phalaenopsis equestris, assembly GCF_001263595.1. NCBI lineage: Eukaryota > Viridiplantae > Streptophyta > Magnoliopsida > Asparagales > Orchidaceae > Phalaenopsis > Phalaenopsis equestris. The sequence continues at coordinate 6,380 of NW_018252278.1, read as the reverse complement.
GAGACATCAAT
>NW_018252278.1:0-4481 GCF_001263595.1 Phalaenopsis equestris | reverse complement strand
GCACTGCACTCCTCACTAAGTGCAACCGTTTCATTATCTTCAAAATTCCTTTTCCTATTTAGAATATCTTTCATAAACTTTACATACCTTGAAATTTGTTCTAAGGCTTCAACAAATGGAACTTTAATTGTAAGGTTCTTAAAAACTTCCATAAATTTTGAAAATTGCTTATCCAACTTCTGCTGACAAAGTCTCCGAGGTAATGGAGGTGGTGGTTTTCAAATGTTAACATTAAGTGGAGAAATAGGTCTTTCAAAATCTTTTGGAGCATCCTCTTTTGATTCTTCAATTTCTTCGCTCTCTACTTCAGTTTCTTTTTGAACCCTACCTTCCAACTCTCTTTCGCGTCTAAGTTGAACGGCTTTTACTTTCTCTTTATTCTATTCTTTCATATTTGTTTTAGTATTGCTAGGAAGTGTTCCTTGGGATCTATTACTTAATGAATTTTCTATTTGCCCAAGTTGATTCTCAATATTTGTAGTTGTAGTTCCTTGACTTTATAATTGATTTCCCATTTGTAACACCACTTCTTCTATAGACAACTTCTTCTCCTTAAATTGTGTATTAATGTTGAAACCTGGAGGATAGTTAGATTTATAATTTTTATTCCCTTGATTGTTCCAGTTTCTCAATGGGTTTACTTAGTTGTTCCGCCATTGCTGATTATTACCACCCGAATTCTTATTCTAGTTAAAGTTGGGATGGTTTTTCCAATTTGGGTTATAATAATTTGAATATGGGTTATTGTGTTGGTTGTTTATGGCATTTAAGGTTTCTAATGATGCTTGAGAATTTACCATTTGACCTAACAAATTCTCTTCAATCATGGAAATTGGTTGAGAAAAATTCATTCTAAATTAGTCTAACTTCCTTGAAATTGGAGCAACTTGATTTGCTAACATAGTAAATGCATCAGATTTATGAGTATTGGCTACTTTCTTAGGATTCACCCTCTGAGAAGGCCATTGAAATTTATTGGTAGTCATTTATTCAATTAAAGTGTAAGCGTCACGAAATGGTTTTGACATCAATGAACCACCACCAGTGGCATCGATAATTGATCTAAGAGACCCAATTAATCCATTATAAAAAGTTTGAATTATTAACCAATCTGGTATAGCATGGGAGTTCTTTAAATCTTTCCCTTGCTTCATAAATAGATTCCCCTTCAAACAAATTAAAAGATGTAATATCATTTCTAAGCTTCTCAATTTTTTATGATGAAAAATATTTAGCAAGGAATTTATTTGATAAATCAACCGAAGTTCTGATAGATCCAGATGCTAAAAAATTCAACCACATCTTAACTTTATCCCTCAGTCAGAAAGGAAATAACCTAAGTCTGTTTGCATCATCTGATACACCATCATATTTAAATGTAGTGCACAATTCTAGAAAATTATCAAGATGTAAATTTGGATCTTCTGTTGGTGATCCCCCAAACTGACTATTTGATACCATTTGGATAATAACAAGTTTAATCTCAAATGAATTGGCCAATACAGTAGGCTTTTGAATACTACAATGAAGTTCATCTATAGTAGGGTTGACATAACCTCTTGAAGGTCTAAACTCTTGATGAATTTCAGCATTTTGATCATTTTGGTTTGCCATTTCTGTAACTTTTTTTGGATTTTTCAAGATTTTTAAATTTTTTGATTTTTTTGATTTTTCTAAGAGTTTTCTCTAATTCAGAATCGTAGGGCACTAGTCCTTCAGAACCTGAACTACGCATACACTAACATAAAATAAAATAAAACTAAACACACACAAAATAAAATACAATAACTTAAAGTTTAAATACTACTTTCTAAATATAGAAATTGGCTTTTTAAATCAATAGAATCCGTACAATTTTCACTTCACTTCCATGGAAACCACGCCAAAAACTTGATCTTGAAACTACTTATATGCAACAGTATAACAATAAATCTGATTATATTTTTCACTTATATTTCCTTATTTCGCAACAAAACAAAAAACTTGATCTTGAAGAAAAAATTAAGAATTTCACTTTTAATTTATATATATTGGGATATTACACAAGTATACGTATCGTTATCAAGTAATATAAGACTTTTTGATTAAGACCTGAATATTGAACCGACAAGGAAGATAAGCAATATACACTTTTTGGAAAACTATCCATTTTTTAAAAGACAATTATTTAAACTAAAGCTCTTTTCACAGAAAAGAAAGTGTAAATATTTTGGTAATTTTAATATTTTAACAAAAATAAGACATACTTAAAAAGATAACTTGAGTTTTTGTAGAAGAAAAGCACTAAATTTGAAAATATCTTTCTCCTTATCATGAATTCTATTAAGCCAACGGGTGACTGTTGTTGAAGTATTTCTTAAAAATTCATAAAAACCAAATTTACTCATCCAATAACTTCCACTGGTGCTTAAGCGCGGGGCCTCTAGCGCTTAGGCGTGGCCTTCTCTGTTTGACCGACGCTTAAGCGCCAGATCCTCTTAGGTGCTGATCCCAATTTTTTATGTGTAAGGATTTACTAAGTTGACACCACTACAACACCAAAAACTTGATCCTTGTATGAAAAGTAAGTTGTGTAAAATATATATAATTATAGGCAATTAATAATGGGATTCTACACAATAATGGTGGTGGAATGAAGATGGATTATGAAGAATGGTATAAATGGAGCGTGGTGGAACATTTTAGAGTTAAAAGGAGTCCATTTCCTGATGAATTTTGGCCTCAAATAAAGCCCAAGGTTGGTTCTCTAAGAGGTGCATTCAAAAACTCTTAAAAAATTGTCCAAAGACATTGAACCTTCTAGAAATGGGGGCTGAACCACCTTTGGCGTCGTCGGTGCTCATAATCATATGGCACCGTCGGCGCTGAGTAAAAATTTCAGCTGTTTTGTTGTTCTGTGCAGTCGACGATGCCCTTGGCAAGGTCGGCGCTGAGTACTTCTTCAAAAACGTCGTTTTGACTCCAAATTTCATTCTTTTTGCTTCCTTTTTACTTTAAGTCCAAAAAGTCAACAACCTGCAAGAAAAAAATCAAAATACCTTCCATTAAGGTACAATATCACCAAAAATAAGTATAAAATATGGGTCTAAAAGTGCATATATTTTCGGTGTATCAAAATCTCCCAAACTTACATGTTACTTGTCCTCAAGTAACTCCTCTACTACATAAAAATATGACTTATCATAAAGAATTTAACTTCTAGACTTCCATATTTAAGTTCTCTAAACATAATAGTATAACTTAAGAAAAATTCAAAACAACTCCAGTTAATACTAAAGGTGCTAGGATACTCAGGAATTAACTCTTAAGATTTCTGATCCTCTATTTCTTTCAAGAAAAATTGTTATTTGTCATATTAAAGTTACTTAGAAAATTCACATGAAAAAGAACTTCATAAAACTCTATTAATCATTAATCTAATACTCAAATATAAAAGTTTAGAAAATTTGTCATAGTCTTCTTTCTTAAGTTGATTCAAGTAAAACAAATTTTTAATTAGGTATCTTCTTAAGCTTCTCCCCACATCTTTTTTCATTTTTTCTTTACTTTTCAGGATCATTTTTAATCCTCTTTTTCTTTTCTTTCTTCTTCTCTTTTTTTTTATGTATGTGAGAATTACTATATATGGATAGCCTTTAATGATTTTGAACTTCACTGTCCTCTTCTTAAAGTTAAAAAATTTTTACATTTCTTCACATAACAAATTTGAATTAACATAAAAATTACATAAAGTTTAATTCTTTTCTTTTTACATGAATCTTTTAGGATTTTTAATACTTCATTTTCTTTACTAAAAATAGAAAAACATAGTCTTATTCTCTTTTACCAAATATCTTAGTATGTAGAATTAACCTTTATTGTTGAAATTTTTTTACTTAAATTTACTAGATATTTAGAAACATAAATATAGTTATTCAAAGTTAACCCATAATACCAAAGGTCAGGTAAAATTTAAACTTTTTGAAAAAATAGTTAAGTGAGGACAAATAAAATTAAGTTCTCTCTTTTCTTTTTTTAAAATAATTTTTCTCCCTCTCAAACTTAAATTTTTTAAATGATTTACATGAAGAACTTTAAAAATAAAAGGGTGAAAGAAAGTATTAAAGACATAACAAAAATTCATACTTGTTGATGATTCTGATTTTTACAAATAAAATCTGAAATACTGCAGGTGCTAATATGAAAAACTATAAGGCTTAAAACATTAAGTTGCACATAATATATATAAAATTTGCTGAGAAAGAGTTAATTACAATACATATAATAAAGTGCTGAAACTAATAATAGAACTAAACTAAATTCTAAAAATGAAAACAATTTTACACATTATAGTTTCACTTTACAACATTAACAACGACTTTGTATATGCTTAAAAATATAAATATTTAATACTGCTGCTAAAAAATTTAATTCCTCAGCAACTGCACCAAAAAATTAATAACAGCCATAGATTCAATAAAGATGTATGTATAAAATATTCA
>NW_018252277.1:226726-229145 GCF_001263595.1 Phalaenopsis equestris | reverse complement strand
AAACCCTAAACCCTAAACCCTAAACCCTAAAACATTAAACCTAAAACCCTAAACCCTAAACCTTAAACCCTAAACCCTAAACCCTAACCCTAAACCCTCTAAACCCCAAACTCTAAACCCCAAACCCTAAACCCCAAACCCTAAACCCCATACCCTAAACCCGAAACCCTAAACCCCAAACCCGAAACCCCAAACCCTAATCCCCAAACCCTAAACCTAAAAACCTAAACCCTAAACCCAAATCCCTAAACCTTAAACCCTAAAACCCTAAACCCTAAACCTTATGATTAAGAACGTTCTTGTCTGTCATTATTCCGTGCCACTATTCCAACTTTGTCCTGACAAGAAACCAGATGAATGAAATATACCACTATTTAACGGATAAAACTGAAGACTGAGAAATGAGAGAAAACAGGTATGTTAGTTTTTCTGCAACATTTCTAAATCTCGTTTCTGAACACTAGCACTTCTTCATTTCTGCAAAACTTTTTCCGACGATGAGGATCGGTAAAGTTTTTAAGGAAAGTGCTATTCTGAATTACTGCATCGAAATGGGACTGTTGATCGATATTTGATCTATAATTGTGAAGTTTGTTTTGGGTCTGATCGTTCATGGATCAACTTATGGGCTTGGATACCCTTTCATAATTTTCTTAATTTGCAGTCAGTTCCAAGTATCTTATGAAAATTGGGAAAATGTACTTCTACCTTTGAAGCCTTTAGACCCAACTGAGAGATTTCCAACCAATGAATATGAAAACGATATGATTATTATAGTGGATCAATCGTCTCAGAACTCACTGCATATTCAACTTTTAGTTATGGACAAGACACTAGTGATCCTGTGCAGAATCAATAAATTAGAGAAAGAGGTACAAAATGTTATGAATGCAATTAATAATATCTCTGATTTCTTCGATCATCTAGACTGGAGGATGAAAGAACTTTTTGAGCACTCTGGACATATTGTTTGATATGACTGATGAGGAGAATTAAATTGATAGAAGAGGACTCTAAAGAAGTATTTACATTGACTCTACTGAAGAATTTTCATACCAACCCTTCTATAACCTCTTCGTTTATGTGCAATCATCATGTGCAATCAATGGGTGATCTCAGAGGAGAATCTAACACTGAATCTGAAGAATAGTAGATTTACATTGCTACATGTCTGTCTATGTGTATAATTTAGTTTGAAATTTGCATTTGCTTTACTTTAAAATTATGCTTTTAGATCTCTGTATAGTTGAGATTGAGCATAGGATGTTTGTTTTCAGCGTTTTGAGTGTTGTGGCTTGGATTGCGATGCTGAATTGATGTATTAAGGTTGAGAAAATACCAAACTTAGGTGTGTTGTGTAATGTATATTATAACCCTTGAAATTTATATGTAATTGTGATGTTTTGTGTTGTGAAAGTTTATTTGTAATAAGTACATCATTTAATCACTTGAAATTATCTCTATAATGATTGAACGGATGTCGGTGAGGCTTGAAATTGATCGAAATCGCAAAAATCCAGAAATTTAACCAATTCAATAGAGCCCGCCGATGCGGACTTTTCCCGATACTTAGGATATAATTTCAATAAATCGCGTTGACAGCGCTGAAGACCCCACCGACGGCGAGATCCCAAAAAAACACCTTTAACCTCAATTTTGACCAGTCAACTGCCATTATTTATCATCCACTTTCTCTAAAAAACACAAAATTTCGACCTAGGGCTTGAGAAATCTTGAATTTAGGGCGATTTCAAGGCATTTAGACACCAGATTTGATCATCTCTTGGTAAGAGCTTCACTCCAAACTAAAAATATTTGATTTTCACTATGAATTTCTTCCATGTTAAGGAGACCCAAAAATTTTGAGAATGTGAAGAAAATGTTGGGAAGAAATTCATGGAACTTAGTTTTGAACTCTTAAAATCACTCTTGGAAGCCATTATTTGCATATTTGAAGTATATTTTGGAATTTTTCTATAATTTTGATTAGATTGAAATGACTTCACGATAAAAGAGGCGACTTGAGTTTGACGAGTCTCACTTCGTCAATGTGAAGGCTCAATCGAGATTTACTCAGTATATGAAGGAAAAAGTGTATACAAGATCGAGTTTTTGAGAGTCTGGGAGGAGAAATTGAATGAGTTATTACCGAGCGGAGATGAGAAAACTTCTGTTACACCACTAATAAAGTTGTGGCAAATATTGTAAAAGAGTTTTATGCCAACGTGTTCTATTTGTTCTATTCTGAGGACGGACGGAATCGTTCAAGTGCGGTGATTTTTATTTGAATTTAGTGTCGCCCGCATTAACTCCTTTTACGAAGTCCCAAACTCCTATAATTACCAGTTTGAATTCAGTACTATGGAAGGCCCACTGAATGAAATATAAGGGAATGCTTTGAGTTTCAAATTTAGGGAAA
>NW_018252277.1:225283-226342 GCF_001263595.1 Phalaenopsis equestris | reverse complement strand
TGTACCTACAGAGTTAATATAATTACTTGAATTTTTTCTAAAAATCTCACTATGGTGTTTACTTAAATCAAACTTATAGTACTTCTGAATTAAGACTTTACTACAATAGATCATAACTTTTATATACTACTAAAATTACTTGAGGACAAGTAATAGTTAAGTTTGGGGGATTTTGACCAAAGAAAAATATGTTGAGATTTTCATACCTATTTTACACTATTTTTTGATGATATTGCACTTTAAAAAAAGGTAATTTTGATGTTTTTGTTGCAGGAATGATGAATTAGGGTCATTGGAGCAAAAATATGCAAAAAGTAGCAAATTTAGAGCGAAAAGGACCAAAATGTCAAGATTTGAACTAGGGCACCGACGGCGAGCCCAACGACGTTGACGTCGAGAATTTTCCGAGACTCTAGATTTAATAATTTAGAAGGCCCGCCGACAAGAAGTCCCGCCGACAGCGAGATTGGCGGTTATGTCCAAAAGTGCATTGAATGTGGATGATTTTTGGAGGGATACTTAGACAACTCTTGGAAAAACTCATCCACATCTTTAAAAGAAAACTTTGGCCAAAAATGAGAAGAGGGAAGCTCAGGAGTTCAAGGAGTTTGAAGGTTAGAACAACGTCTAAGAGTTACAGTAGTGTGTAGAGAGTCTAATTGTGAGGAATTCTTCGAGAGATTGTAAGAGTGGAGAAAAAGTGAGAGATTTCTTCCTCTGTGTCGTTTCGAAGAGGAATTCTGTGTGCTGTAAAGAAAAAAAGAGATTCAGAGAAACTTCGAGGAGTTTTCTTGGGGAGGACTTAGAGATAAGTGTTATTTACTTGTTGTAGTTTGTATGACTTCGCTTTTATATATGAATTTTGAGTTTTGTTGTGTCTTCCCTATGAGTTCTAAGTAGTTTTATTTGTCTTTCTCCTTGTCTTGAGATTTATGAAATGGTGATTTGAATTGGTTGAGCCATGAAAATTTTAAAGAAGTTGTGATGATCTTTTCACTTCGATTTTAATTTACTTTCAATTTGGCCAATTGATTTGTTAAAATATGTTGAGTTTTACAA
>NW_018252277.1:205161-225193 GCF_001263595.1 Phalaenopsis equestris | reverse complement strand
TTGGAGATTTTAGAGTGACAGACTAAAATCCCCAATTCATTCCTATCGTTTGGGTGTTGAAGTGTAGATGTTAGCCCTCAGGCGAGGGGAACGTGGGAGCTCCGAAGTGAGGGTCGGTATCCTCTCAGCACAGCCGCAGATTCAATAAACAATGGAGGAGGAGGGCCCCACTTGGATCTGACATAAGTCTCATTGAACTCGGTGGGTCTAATATTAAAACACACTATGAAACTTCGGGGGGAATAAATTAAGAAACATAATGTAGTGGTGTTATTTGATTGTGGGGCCAACCATAACTTCATCTATACTCAAATAGTGATTATTTAAAAGTTATTAAAATTACATATTTATTTCAATTGCCTATTAGTGACAGATAAACAATTTGAATTACATTGTTGTGATTGATTTCTAAAATCTTAATTCATAGTTCTAATAGTACTCCCTATGAGATCGATATCTAGGACTCCATTAGAGCCCTATATTACTTGAGTGATACATATACCTGCGTTGATAAGTTTGACTTTACCATTATTGAATATTTTACATATACATCTTTATCGAATCTATAACCGTTGTTAAGTTTTTGGTGACGTTGCTGAGGAGATAAATCTTCTAGCAACAGTATTAAATACTTGTATTTTTAAGCATATATAAAGTCGCTATCAAGAACCAAGCATATTGATGTCAGGTATCATAAAATCAGAGAAGTGATTACTTTTGGTGCGATACTGTTGTAGAAGGTTCATACTGATGAAAATGCAGCTGATATGTTGGCCAAGTCAGTTACTGTCTTGCATTGGGTTTAGGGTTTAGGGTTTACTGTCTTGCATTGTTTGGCCAAGTCAGTTACTGTCTTGCATTGTTTGGACTTAGTTCTAACAAGTCAGTTACTATCAACAAGTTCTTGCATTGTTTGGACTTGTTGAATGTTTGGAGTTGTCAGACAACATGATAGCCCAACCCACTTCGGTGCATGCGAGAAACTCCAAGTTATTTTCTTTCTCTTAAGAGGTTGGATATTCATCAAGGTGAAGATTTGTTAGGTATGACTCATATACTATATAAATGACAAATTCTGGAGCGGAGTGGAAGCATCTGTCCATTGGGAGGAGCTTTTCGTTATATGGGTTGTGGGTGCGGGCCCCCGCGATACGGTATAAGGGTAATTTTGTAATTACACATTATACTCTAGGGTTATATATATATCTTGTTTATAACCCTAGAAATAACCTTGTACTCTTTTTTAAGATTGAAGGAAAATCGCCGCTCTGCTCCAGAGAACGTAGACATCTTTGCCGAACCTCGTTAAATCTCTTTGTGTGTTTTTCTGGATTTGTGTAAATTCTAGTATGAACTTACAAAGACTATACTCCACCTTAATAAGGGATAATTTCCTTAATCAACAATGCAAATCACTTTTCCTTGCTCTACATTTGGCCAACAACTCTGGATCAAATAAAAAAATAATTAAAAAGGTGGTAAGGGGGTTAAGCAGCGATGCAGCATTCTGGCACTTTTCCTTCCACGACATGGCGCGTATTGTTGCTCGCATCCTCCCCCTTGTGTACAGGTCATTGCCGTTTCATCCCTCGCCGTCGATCACTACGGCTCTGTGGTGGCGGCCGTTGGAGGTTTTGACAGCGTCGCCTATTCTTTCATCCACCGGCCACTTCCGCATTTTCTTATCTTGCTCTCAGATTCGAGGATTTCACATCTCATTTCCTTATTTATTCGATCCCGCGTCTCTCAGAACTTTCTTTGCACCATTTAGGGGCTTTCGAAAGGTGAAACGAAGGCCGGCAGCGAGGAAGCAGGTGTCGGAGGAAAATAAGCTAGAGCTCCGTGCCAAGATTTCTATAGAAGAAGGACTGTCCGATGATCATGAAGTTGTGGTAAGCTCATAAGTAATTTGTTTTCCAATTTACTCAATTGGCCACTAAAGATTTTAAACTTTTGTGACATTTTTTGTGTGAAATAGTTGGGAAATTCCACGCTATATGGCCTATAACAGAGAAAATCCGAAAAATATGTCCACTATCTATCTCATTTCACGGGGAAATATATTCGAAAGTTTGTCTCGGATTAAAACACAGAATTTTGTTATGTTCCCACCATCAGATGAACATTTTCGGTCATTTAAGATTTCATCACCCAAGGAGATAAAATGTTCTTGTTGGCTAAGTTCATTATTTTTTTTGTTCATAGATGTCTTCGACATATATGGATATTATTTTTAATTTTTTATACCGTGTTTCATAGATTAGATCATTTTGATGCAACATTCATGGAAATTGGATAATGTCAAAGACTGTGTTCCAAACTTTTTAAGAACATGTGTTAGAACCATGTTCACAATTTCTTCAAACTACAATCAAACACTATTCATACACATTCAAATGCATATATGCATTTTAATCTTTTTTGAACAGTATGTTTGTTTTTGTTCAAACCCGCTTCAAATTATAACTAAATTTTGTTCGAGCATAGTCAAACAAATGTTCGAGCATGGTTAAACAAATGTTCAAACTTTATCATTTTTTATGGTTCTTTAAATATGTCCAAACAGTATGCTTTGAAATGATTTTATATATATTGAATAAGGTTTGAACTTGATTCAATACTTGAACTCATGTTTTATTATAGTAATGTTATATTCTAACCAATTATTTTCGCAAGATAAATCAAACATAAAAAAAATTTACCATATAGAGAAGAATGACAAGAAGATGTACAACTCAATTGGATATATATCTAGAAACATAGTGACGAATTGATGGTACAATGAAGTATTTTCTTAACAAATCTCATGAATTGCAAAAAGTTACAAAGATTTACAAGAGTCAACTTAGTCTAAAATCAGATATTATGTCCAATTTGGATGGAGCATAGTAAAAAAAATTTAATTCATCTGATTGTTGTATTAATTGTTTAAGATTTTACTTTTTTTTTTTTGAAAGATATATCCATACTCATTTAAAATCCAACTTTTCTTATGCATATCTATCATTCTTAAGGAGATTTTGACAGAAATTTACAAGCAAAAGAGGATATTGTAAGATCAGTTAGTTCACTATTTTTCGCTGCTACAGTGATGATGCGAATATATCACATATAAAAATAGATGATTTTTTGGACATATCACGTGTAGAAATAGGTGATTCTGTGGACATACAGGTTGTAGAAGATAGTGGCTCCATGGATGTTGTGTTATTAAAGCATCCATTCAATGGTAAAACCCTAATGTGTGACTTCGCTGAAACTAGTAAATAGGTGAGGTATTTTGATTCTTCACATATCTTGGCTAAGGGTGACAAAATAAAATATGAAAATTTGGACAAATCCCATGCTGTAAGAGTTAGTGTCTAAAAGTAATTTCAATACAGTGGTTGCTAATTTGATTACTCTTCGAGTTTATACCTAGTTGATTTAGTTTCTTGGAATTTTTTTTCTTATTAAAAGTAGTTAAGTGGATGTTACATCTATATGTGATTAAAAAATACTTCCAATCCAGGTAAAAAAGTAGGAATAGATGTATGGCACATATGTTGGATTTTAAAGAAATGCTAATGCTTTTTTGGGCTATGAATTTGATAAATTGTATTATATTTGAGATTATAAGTCATAAATCAAAATACATTTATATTTTTTATGTTAAAACTAAAGACCACTGACAACCTTAATCATAGTTCATTGGAATCTGATTCTAAGTTGAAGTTAATGATGATCATATCAGCTGTAAAGAAAAATTAGGTACCTATGTATGGTACATCTGTTGGATTTTAGAGAAATGCTCAAGAAATTTGTGGGCTTTGAAGTTGGTAAAATTTATTTTATTTAAGATTATAAGTGATAAATCAAAATGCATTTATATTTTTTATGTTAAAACTAAAAATCATTGACATGCTTAATCATAACTCATTGGAATTTGATTCTAACTTGATTTGAACTCATGAACTAGGTTTGCTGTAAAATAGAGAAGGAAGAATAATAGAACATTGAAATTTCAAACTAGTTTTGTTTTATTATATTTTTACAACTGTCGTTTTTTGGTATGATGTGCTTGCATGCTGGTTGATACACTGAGAAAGTTTCAGGTAACCTTTGGTAGGTTATTTTACATTTAATTTACTTATTTTAATGGTATTATAGGTGAAACTAGTTGATTTGACTTTAGATTTCAAATGCATTATGACATTTGATTTTCATGAATGTTGAACAATTTTATGTGCTAGTTACTCGAAACTTCTTTGGGATATGTTTACATACACAGCACAAAATTCTTATGTTTCCACATATCTCACAACTAAACTTTCATATTTACACACATAGTACTCAAATCTTTAATATCACATAAAAAATATCACTATTGAGTATGAGATATATAAATACATAAAAAATGTGTGCTTCAAATATAAATTTCCATAATTTTTTTTTAGTTCGACATAAACTTTATTATTTTAATAATATGCCATTGCTCCGATGGGCTCTTGTACTGCAGTCCGCCATTTGCCATTAACGAATGTGTCCATACTTTAAGCAAGATTCTTACTTGGAGTTCTGTACGTTTGTTCTATTTCATATAGATTCCATGCATCCTTCTTTTTTGCACGTCTTTCTCAAGTATTCACTTATTTTATTGTCAACTATGCTTGCAGAACATTACGGAAATGCTCAAGCTGGATGTCCCTATGGCAATGAAAATGGCTTTTGACGGTCTTAAAGAACTCGACTGCAGGGCCCAAGGCTCTATTGGGGATATAAGCAAATATGAGCAAATTGTGCTGTCAATATTACTCTGCAATGATGAATTGACTACAAAACTTAATAAAGAGTGTAAAGGAGTTGATTTTCCTACAGATGTTTTTGTCAGAACACAGAATGTCCAAGAATTCGAGATTCCCATTGTAAGAAGTCTAGTCTTCTAATTCATTAATTTATTTCTGTAATTTGTTTCTGATCTGCTCAGTTTGAAATGTTCAGCTGATGTTAGGAGATATAGTCATCTCTGCTGAGGCTGCCTTGAGACAAGCAGAGGAGAAAGGCCACACGTTACTAGATGAAATCCGATATCTTGTGGTTTGTTTCCTCGCTAGTCCATTATTTACATTATATTAGCTATTTTCTAAAAAAGTATTAAGGGAATAAGAAGTTCAAAATGATTTCATTCGTTAAACTTAACTGTAATCTTTATAAATTTGTTTATTCTGTATCTCGATTTAAAATATATATTCTTTTGATGCTATTGTTCTTTAAATTAGATATTTGGTAAAACCCAATTCATGCTTCACATTCGATAGTATTGTAGCTGTTACCTATAAAGGATTTTTGGAAAGCTAAAGTTTGTATATCTGCCACAAACTAGTTAAATGTGCAATTATTTTTCTACACTACCTTGTTCTTCTATAAATTCTATTTCCTTATGTTCTCCATTTTGTGACATTATAAACGGGCTTTGAACTGAAAACTGCCCTTTTAGTCATATAGTTTAAGTTTAATTTGTTTGATTCTCAAACTTAACATACTCAATTTATACTTAGACGGTCAAAAGTCTCATTGTTTGTGTTCGAACAGATCATGTCTGGCAATTAGTTCTATTTTGACTAGTTTTTATAAGCTTATGTATTTAAGGATCGAAACATGAAGGCCTTATTCATTCATTAAAATGTATATTTATGCATATGTGCATCTATATTTTATTATTATTATGTATATGTGTTCACACACAATCGCGCGCACACACTCATGTGTGCGTGCGTGCACGCACGTGCACGTTTGCATGCGTGTCTATGCGTGTGTGTGCGCGTGCATGCGTGTGTCAGTCAATTTTTTTTTATTTTCAAAAAAAGATTTAATTTAATATAAAAGGTATATAAATTTTTTTAATTTTGAAAATATTGTGTTTTGATTTTAAAAAATGAGACCGAATGAATCTCATTTGTCTAATAATTTACATAATCATGTCCAATATTGCGAATAACACTTCTTCCCGAAAGATAAGTGTATCTCTTGATGATGAACTCAATCATACAAACTAAAAGATTTATGACATTCGCTTGATATATTAATTTTTGTGTGTGACCGAAAAATTCTCCTACCTAATACAAATATTAGATAGGATTTATTTTTACCTGGGTTCCAAGTTCTCTATAAGGGCAACTTCTATAGTTAATTACATCCCAAACGACCGAGGTCACTTGAGAGAACTCTCGATAATGATCAAAGATACTAGTTTTCAAGAATTCAATGTTTAGGTTTTCACAGTAAGATTCAAAAAATCAAGTGAAAAATGATTAAATGGGAGTAGTAATTTCAAGAGTCTAAAGGAAGGAAAAGGTAGAGGATGTCATGGATCATGAGGAGAACCCTCAGTGATTTCCCAAACTATCCTATTGTGTGGCTGCTTTTTGGAGACAATATTATTCAAGTTTTCAATTCTGTCAATTTTAATTTTATTATTTGAAACTTACACTTACACTTGCATAATACCCGATTATGCAAATAACCCGCGGAGATTGAAGAGTTTGCGTTGTATCGAACGAAAACCTCAAAATCTAAGGAGAGTTAGAACTTATGCTGCTCAACACGGTCGTGCAAGAGTTTAAAGAAAAGTGAAGATTTATGTCGTGCTAAACAAACTACCTCGAAGCTTATAGACCGTTGTTATTTAAGGCTAAAAAATGATTTAACTGAAGTAGATCTGTTTAATGTTTTGTCTTGATTGTCGTTCATTTGCATCCTCGTCGTGCTGCTCACCAAGCTTGCTCCGAGCTCCGGAACGTAGTGACTCAGGGTTTAGGGTTTTATGTGTGAGCATGCAAATTTATTTGGTCGGTGGCTTGTCGCAGTTTACCTCCTAAACAACCGGTCTATTGTTCTCTACCTTAAAGGTCTTGCAAGTATATCAAAGCAGTGACATTGCAGGCATAAACAAAGTATATGCAGTAAAATAACAGTGTAAAGGAGAAACCGACCCAACTCCCAAAATTAGCGAAGCGGAGGGGGTAGTATGACGGTGGGTTGGCCTAAAAAGTGTTTAGACTTTATCCAGACAATGAAAACTTGCATTCAAACTTTTCAAAACCAACCAATAAGTCAGCTCCACATCAATACTTTTATAAGCTCCAAACAACACTTTTAAGTGCTCCCAAAGAACACTTAAATAGCCCCAAAGCAGTGCATAAATTGCTCCAACTCAGCTAACAAAAGCACCCCAAAACAATGATTTATAGTGCTCAAAACAATGATTATATTGCTCCAAATCAGCCAACAAAAGCACCCCAAAATGGTGCATAAATTGCTCAATATCAGCCAACAAAAACACCTCAAAACAGTGATTTATAGTGCTCAAAATCAGCCAACAAAAACACCTGTGATTTATAATGCTCAAAATCAATCAACAAAAGCACCTTAAAATAGTGATTTGTAGTGCTCAAAATCAACCAACAAAAAAACCCCAAAATAGTGATTTATAGTGCTCAAAATCAGTCACAAAAGCACCCCAAAATAGTGATTTATAACGCTCAAAATCAGCCAATAAAAACACCCTAAAGCAGTGATTTATAGTGCCCAACATCAACCAACAAAAAAATCCCAAAAAGTGCATAAATTGCTTCAAAAGAGGAATCTGGAAGGGAAATTCAAGCGAAACAAAGATCATGATGCAAATGAATGAGGTAGGATTAAATAACCAGAGGTAAGAAAACTATAAAAGACAAATAAAACATATAGGAAATCCAAAAAAATGATTCTATATAAAAATTTAAATTATATGGTTGTTTCAATGATAACAGTGTTTTGTTTCAGCATAAGATCAAAAGCTACAATGTATCCAAATGTAGGGCTATGAACACAAGCTTTCAACTTTTCACATTGACATGAATGTTAAAATCGTGGATAGTTCTCAAAGCAAGAAGGCTGCATTAAATTGAAGTGTTAGTAAGCAATCCTTGTAACATTTATATTATTAGCAGGGGCTGAATAGATAGATTTTAGAGCAACAACATTATAGAAGGCGGTGAATTCTTCTAAAGTGATCTATAAATAATAATCAACAGTTAAAATCGAGTAACAGTGAACATATTACAGACAAAATCTTACTATCATTCAAAAGTACGCTCACTAGATGCACAAGATTTTGCTTTGGCGTATAATTCAAATATACCAAATTTTAAAATTAGTCTTGTGACGTCAAATGGGATTGGAAGGGAATAACATAAATCTTATTTTGAAATCACCACTATGATCAAGCTCATCAAATATCAGCTCAAAATTCTCAAATAATAATCAAAGTCAAAAGGATTAAATAATTGGAGTCTCAAACAGGTCAACCTGCTACAAATCCTACTCCCAAAGCCTCAACGAAATTTAATATATTATGTCCAACGATCATGCTTACCTTAGTCAAGGGTTTCAGGTAGGAGTAGAGCAAAAGGAGGAGCAGCAGGAAGATCGATGTGTATGATTTGTACAACGGTGTCGTTGTTTCCTTCCCACGTACAACTAGCAAACAAGCTTTCCTTCCTCAATGGGTTTGGCTAGGGGCTGTTCGGCGTGAGTGAGGAGGGAGGCGGGAGATTGTTTGGCTTCGATCCAGAGAGGAAGAGGGAAGGTGAGGGTTTGGTTGTGAGATTGTTTGGCTTCGATCCAGAGAGGAAGAGGGAGACCGAACGGGAGGTTGTGAGGAAGAGGGAGACCGAACGGGAGAGGCAAGGGTTTTGATGGAGCAAGGAGACAAGCCCGAATGCCAGGGAGAGGCAAGTGGGAGAGTTTTGGTGGAGAGGGAGTCGGGTGAGAGAGTTTCGGTGCAGAGGTGAGGAGGCGAGTGTGGGAGAAGAGAGAGTCGAGCGGGGAATGAGAGGGGGCTGAATTGTATATCAGAATATTCAAAGGAGGCGTTACGAGAGATTAGACGGGCGATTAAGTGATTTTCATTCATGTCTCGGGCTTAATTAGAAGATCATAAACTCCATTAAAATGATATTGGACAGCTTATTTTGAAATTTGAAATTTCATATTACGAATCGTGTTATCGGCTTGGCCTGGTATGATTGACCCGTGTTCAGCCCAAATTGAACCCGGGTTGAGCCTGAACACGCCTCCTTTAATTAATTCTTTACATGTATCGATTTTTATGTTGTTTGTTCGTGCACAGAACCATAGTAATATGAGTGTCTTTTCAGGATAAAATTAACGTCTGGACAAGCTCGTGCGGTTTGTTTCGTCATCCGGAGTATTCCAGACGAGTTTGTCGGCGATCAGACCAATTCAAGTTTACATCGTGCACGATGTAGTGGATGTGTGTGAGCAGGCCATTCAAGGTTAAAAGGGTATCCATAAGGTTTTTAAATCCTATGAGAACTCATTTTTTGGTCCTCTACATGTTGGTTCTTAGCCCTTGTAACTAAAAAATGAGTGCTTGAGACCATTTATGTGAGTTCTTCATAAAAAATGGGTTAAGAAGTGATTTGAAGTTCTACGTAAGGCGGGTTCCATTACTAGTCCTCTAGGATAGGCAATAGGAAAGTTTTAAGATTAGATTCTAGGTTATAGGAGAAAGAAACGAAGACCTCACCAAAATGAGGTCAACAATATGCATGCATATACATATATGTGTGTATGTATGTATGTTTATGTATATATATACATACATTCATACATACAAAACACTCACAACATTTATATTTACAAATCAAGCACAAAGGTGATTTTTTGAACTACCAAACTGATGCATTTTCGCGTGCAACCATCAAACCATTGAGAATTTGATAAAAATAAAAAATATGTGTTGGTGTTGTGTCATGAATTTTGATATGTATGTAAAACTTTGTAAAATGGATGAAAGAGGGCGCTCTATTTGTAAATATCAATGTTTCAGGTGCTTTGTTTGTAATTGCCCCATATATATATATATATATATATATGTTGAGATATAAACATGCACTCATCTACGGGCAAGTATATTACTTTCATGCAGACTTTATGAATAGTTCATAATCAGTTTGTGAAGTCAATGGGCCGAATACAACTAAGAATTTTCGGCTTGTTTGCTTTAACGAATCAAGTCAAACAATACTTGAGCTTGCTTAAACTTGGCTAGTTTACACACTCTCTTTATATCAATCAATTACTAGACATACTTTAATTCTATCTTGCGCTGGATATACTAATTACTGTATATTAAAGTCAGATGCAAGGGTTACTGCATGTTTTGGGCTATGATGGTGGGAGTGATGAGACTGTAGCAGAAAAGGAAAAACTAGAGGAGCTAGTCCTTGAGAGTCTTGGCTGGAAAGGAAGAGGTCCAGCAACTGTTACATATGATTTTCTGCCTTGTGGTATCCAGTCACAGATTGGCAATGGTGCGTTTTTATTTTTAAAAAGTACTTTATTGGAATCTTGTCTAGTGTATTATATCTGAACTTTCATTGTAGAGTCCACCTTGTGGTGTAAGATTTTATAAGCAGCCTGGCAGTATGGGAAATTTTACAGGAAAAATGTCTAATGCTCAAAGGGAAGCTCGTAATGTTCGATTTTATCGGCCAAAATTCAGCCATATCTTTTGCAATATGGGTGGTGAGTATAGGAATTTGTTTCTTCTTTGTCATAATTTTTGGCAATTTTGTGTTTATTGTTTAAATCTTTTATATTTATGAAAGTAATACCTACATCTTTCTACTTATAATAATACCATCTAAATTTCAAGAACACAACAAAACTACCTAAGTTTTATTCTATATGATTTGTTAACTTTATAATGATTTGGGTGGCATCATATGCAAGTGTGAGCTTGATCACTCATTTAAATGTTTGGGTATTTATTTTTCATTCATCATTTTTTAATAATATTTATAGTCACCCTACCAAAAATTCAAAGCCAAATTAATATTCAGACAACAGTGGCTTTAAGAGAAGCACTATCCTGGGGAGTTTAAATGGCTATTGCTATTGGAAGGATGAGCTACTTTTTAATTCATTGCTTTTCAAAGATCAAAGCACATATTTTTTTTGGACTTGTCGTTTGCTTAATATTTTTCTTTAATTATTATTGTATAGGCATATATGAGATTATCATTTCTCTTCTTAAGACAATAATGCTTTTTGTCTTCTTTTTTGTAATATGACTAATGTTTTATAATCTTTAAATTTTTGGTTACATCATTGATTGTAATCTATAACATAAGATTTATATGCCGATTGAGCTATATCTATTTTCACGATGATTTATACATTCATCAAGTATGTGAAAAATTTAAGTATGATTTTGGGTTGATTTGGGGTAGTTCTCTCGTTGTTTTTCTTTTTAGATCACCATTGCACCTCCATTTGACTACTGTTTTTTTGCTGGATTTTAGAAATTTTTGTGGCAGGATCTGTTTTTACAACCAGATTTGCTCAAACATGACCAGATTTGCTCAAACATGACAACTATAAGAATGCCATCGTTTGATTTTTTGGAAAGAAAAAATATTTATAATAATTGTAGTTGCCTTAAAAAAAAATTATTTTATTCACAAAAGTCTTACAACTGCTTTTAGAAAAGGTTGCAACTACCCTAATGACATATGTAAGCTTTTTTTAACACCTAGTTTTACCCATTTATTTTGTCAGTTAAAAATTTCCAATATGAGTGATGTCACAATGAATATAAATTTGGTTCTAATCCATTTGAATCTATCTATATATTGAAATTATTAACCAGTTCTACTAAACCGTGACAACTATAAGAAAGTTGTTCGACTTTTTTCCTAAAAGAAATTTTTTATAAAATTCACAATAACCAAAAATAAATTGTTTTACTCTCAAATTTACTTCTATTTTTACAAAAAAGTTGCAACTGACCCAAAAATGACATTTAATGGCAGAAATACGCTTTTTTTAATATTGAGTTTTCTCTGTTTATTTTGTCAATTATAACCATCCATTATGAGTGATATCACGATGAGTATATATTTGATTCTAATCCATTTGATTTCATATATATATATACCTCTCAATTTTTAACAATAAAATAATCTATGAATAACATTTGTCTGCAGCACTGTCAATCTGCACATAAATGCTTTCTATTTGCAAAAATTCGTGTATACCAACTTTTAATTTATGTTGTGCAGTTAATTATAAATTTATAATTAAGTATTGATATGCATATTTTTTTGTTTATTTGATAGTTGTTTTTTTACTTATTTATTTACATTTTTATATTTTTTTTATACAAAACGAGAAAATAAAATTTAGCATAAAATCTCCCGTTCAATACTCTATTATCATTCTATTTTTTAAGATAGTATAAGAGAACTTAATGCGATCCTTATATCTCTGCGGGTATATCATCTAGGATGGAGCACTTGAGACCCAAGACTTGAATAGAGAGAGCCATCTTCATCTAACTTTTAAAAGTACACTCCTAAGATTAATGCCTGAATGACTCAAATTCGGAATGTCATGCGACCTTTCAGCAATGTGTTAGACCTTTTCTATAGCTGTGTACAAAAAGTAATGGTATTTCAAGCGCCAACTGTGAGTCAACTTTAATCAGGCTGGCCGTTGGCCTAGGCCTAGCTGAGAGTTTGCTTTGGCCGAGCTTGCAGATTGCTTTGTACGGATTGGTTATCTAGTGGGTTGTTTTTGGTTCTTAGCCCTTGTGGCGAGTCTTCATGAGGAGGACAAGTTAGATCAGGTATTAACAAACTACACTCATAATCAGACGTAACCTCCTATCCCTTAATGTATTGCTCATGTTTTCAGGCTAGATTTTTATGTTGTGAGGCTCCATAGGTAGACATATTTGAAATTGGAGGGTGTGAAGCTTCAGGTGAAGAACTTCATCAATTAATGTTTTACGCTTTGTGAGGCTGATGGGCCCTTTAACATGGAGCCTTATGCTTAAGTCAATGGGTCTGTCACCAATATTAAAAGCTATTCTTTGTGTAAAATGGGCAATAAAATCCATTCTTTTATTATTTTTTTCCTATACTTATTTCCCTGATTTCCCTCCTTGATTCCTTTCCGTTTCGCCATTTGCCTGGAGCCTTATGCTTAAGCCAAATACCACCCTTTCATATATATGTATGTGATACATAAATGTTGTATGAGAGGACCCAATAGAGGCACCGTACCCATACGATACCAAGTATAATAATACCCCAACAAAAAGATAGAGATAAACTCAAAAAATTAAAACATGCTGAAAACAAGTAGCTAGGGACGAGCCAGTTTAGTCCTGTCTCTTCCTCTAGTTTTATGAGCGGAGTCAGATAACAAACTTTGAAGTGTCATGTCATTGTCAGGAGTAACCAAAGTATCATCTATTAAGTTTTCAAATTGGAGTGTGCCCTCAGTCTTCTTCTTCCGCCAAGAAGTGTAAACCTGTCATTCTTCATACATTAGAAGACTGGCTCATGTGATCCTCAGTCTGATTATATATAAGAACTACGTAGAAGTAAAGACAGTCGTTGTCATAGCGATAGGTTCCAATGTATGTGAAGTGTGAATTGTCTCCTCTGCATCTGATGCTTCCTGAATAGGAGCTGCGGGGTCATCCTGATTTACGGTCTGAACATTATTCGTTGCAGTATGGTCAGGAGAAGGGTTCTCAGGGGCAGACTCCAACTCCTGGCTTGTGGTGATTCCCTCCTCAGGTTGGCTGTCATCAGGTTTGTTGGGAGCGCGTTCAAGCACTTGGGGTGCACTAACAACATGTTCCTGCTTTTGACTATTTGATCTCAACAGTGGGTGCAATATGAAACATTTCTTCTACGGTTGCAGTGCTTGAAGTAATAAGATTTTTGTTTCATAATGATTTTTTTCCAATAACTATTGTGAGCAGAGCCAAATCAAACCTCTTCCACATCTGGTATCAAAACCCTTGCAATAGAGGGCCTAGAGAAATAAACTGTAGGTGTGGCTACTTACAAAGGTTTTTCGAGGATAGTCCCAATTTTATATAAGGTAGGTAGGTTAAAGAATTGAAGCTTGAGTTTAGGTAATGAGAATCAGATAGGCGCAATTGGGGGTTCTTGACTGAGATCAAAATCAGGGGTCCATTTGAGCAATTTCATATGTTTGCCCTCGATTGTGATGAATTTTTTTGAGAAAATACTTGTGTAATCTTCTTCTATACTCAGCTGTATCATAACATGTTTTCTATCGAAATGACCCACCTGTCAAGCCCCAACTAATTTGAAATCTTCAAAATTCTTGCTGATAATCTCTATCTTAGGGCAACCTTATTGGAACTTTCCAACTAGAGTAAATTGGTATTTTCTTGCACGAGTTGAAATTTTAGCGTCAGAGAAGAATATTGCTGGTTTGCCCATTTTTTTTCAGCTTTCTTGATGAGATTGCAATCTCCATGTCCTGCAACAGAATCATGGTACATTTGCGGGAATATCGGACTATCTGCGAAGTGAAAATGAGAGTTGCATTTGTGAACCACTGAGGGTTGGGCAGAGTTATCGCCGGTGAGGACGGCGGCGTAGGAAAGCCCTAAATTACTGTGGCCAGTGCCAACAGAAAACGCAAATCCCACAAACAGGAGCAGCTCTGTCACAGACAACGCAGGTGCCGGCGCAACTGTCAAGCAGAGGCAGAGCCTGTAGGCGCAACGCAAATGAACCCACCGGGTAGCTCTGCCGCCAGACGAGGCACGACGACGCGAGTACAAGATGACGACGAAGACGTCGCGAGTATTTTCCAAAGCCGAAGAGGAAGGCGCTTGCCATGAGGCGAAACTCTAGCAGAGCGGAACGACGACATGTTTTTAATTACATCCTTTTTTTATATTCTAATTTCCATAAATAGAACGTAACTCTTTTCATATAGTTTCTACATTTCTTTTCCATTATGTGTGTGTCGATATATATATATATATATATATATATATATATATTGGCCAAAGACTATTAGACGAGCCTCCCGACCAACCTCATGTGCTTAATAATTTCATCACGCACACAGGTGGGATCTAACTCGTGACCCCAGGGATCTTACAAACTTTGCTAGCCAAAGAGTCGCAGTAGGCGACACAAACACACACACATGTATCTTTTTTAATACAATGAATGTTAAGCGTTCATCGTATCATCCACCATGTATTGTTAATAGTGGATGAGCATTAAATTTTAATGAAAAATTTAAGAAAATTTTATGAAAATTAAAATTAGTTGTGTATATCAAAATGATCATTTTGAAGCGTAGCATGTAATGAAATAATTTTTGATGATTTATAAAAAAGTTAAAATTTTTGGTTTTGCGTTTATACTTTATCTAAGTTTGGGTATTACATAATGCATTTGAACTTAAAAAACTTTATATGACCTTAAGGGTGCCTCATGCTTGGCTTGATGGATTATTAAGTCATGTTGAAAAGTGTGGGACCGAGGTTATAGTCAGTGCCAAATGAGAGCTCACCCAAAGAAAAAAAAGAGGTAATTTTGATCATGTATGTAGACAATATTATATTGACATGTGAGTTGAAGGAAGTGCTAACAATATTTAAAAGATTTTTGGCAAGAAAATTTGAGGTAAAAAAATTGAAAAATCTAAAATGTTTTTGCTTTGTATTATTACTTTTAGAAGGAAGTTTGTTCTTGATCTACTTAAAGAACTATGAATGTTTCGATGTAAGTTTGCCCGATTAATAAACAAAGAAAAGTGGGATCACTACTAACAATACATTTGTTGATAAAAAGTAGATATATATCAATGTGTCGTGGGCAAACTTATTTGCCTCTCTCACCGATTTTGATAATTGGTTCTGTATTTGTGTTTACTTCCTGCAGGTGTCCTACTTTTGTACTTAACGTGCCTGGTTACATGAAGTAAAAAAAAAAAAAATCTGGTATTCTTAAGAAACAACGTTGAAGCTGAATATAATAAGTGATATATCGTATTTGTGGAGGAATGCATTTAAAATGTTTATTCGAACTAAATTATCAACTAGAAAAATCTCTAAAACAGTACGGTGAAGATCATCTGGTCATAGTAAGTACTGCAAGAATTTTGTTCACCATGATAAGACTAAACACATTAAGATGGATTGACATTTAATCTCAAGAAAAAAACAGCCTAACTAAATTATATTCTAACAAACTTTCAAACTGTTCTTATTCTCCTCAAGCTTTGCCCATAATGAGTTTTAATGAGCTAATCAACAAGTCTAGAATGATCAACATATGCAATTTAGCTTGAGGGGGAGTGTTGACATAATTTTTGATTTGTGAAGAACTCCTTTTCAAATAGAGCAACCCAACTATTTATGAACAAATCATTCAATCTGCAACAATTCTGTAGTTCATATAAAATAGCTTTTCATTTATAACATAGCTTGTCATTTTTATTGTGTAGTTAATTTTGAATTTCAAAATTAGAGATTGTTTTTAAGGCTTATTTCTTTTCTAGTTAAGTTTTTTATTCACATATTTATGTACAACTTCTTATCTTTAGTTTTACATAGAATGAGAAAATATAATTCAGTCATTGAACCTCCTTTATTTTCCCACTCTTCTCTCTACTCATTTTAATTTTTAAGAAAATTTTAATTAATAAATGACCATTATTTTCTATAATATTTATAGGTACCTTGCTGAACAGTCAAGGTCAAGTTAGTACTACAACGATAGTGGCTTTAAGAGAAGCACTGTCTAGGGGAGTTAAAATAGTAATAGCTACTGAAAAGGTAAGCTTTTTAATTTATTGCTTTACAAAGATGGAGGCATATATAGTTGGGCCTTTTCATCCACTTAATTTTTCTAACTTTAGTATGTTGTTATTCACACATATGAGATGTACATTTCTCCTCCCATGAGAAGAGTGCTTTTAACCTTTTTTTTATGTATTTATATAATATTTAAAAACTTGGTCGTAAATTTGAATTTTATCAATTTTCGTGTTGATTGAACTATACATCTATCATGTGAAAAATTCAGGGATGATTGAATGATACATAGAAATCCTTATAATAAAACTTAGTTTTGCCCATCTATGCCATCAATTAAAGTAGTCAAATACATTTAAGCTACCATCAATAAACATATATTTGATTTCAAACCATTTAAAATTGTCTACATTTCAAAATCACGATCATTTTCTTATGCAACTGTAGCCATTCATTTTGAAACTTTTTATTCTTCAAAAGTTTACCAAATATTCTTAAAAACCCTTGATATTGTACATGTTACTGGTTTTAATGATTTTAAGTATACAGATGGTGTTGATATTGGTTTTTAAAGATATAACATCAAATTTTAATTAGATGATAATTCAAAATTTTCTTCTAAGAGAAGATATATACACACACAAATCTACACACATATGTATGGAATTTTCAAAGCCATTTTACTTATATATAATCACGTATGATATCATTTTTTAATCTGATTTTTGTAAGTAGACACGTCCGGCTGCTATTAGTGTGCTGAAAATGGTTGAGCTGGATGGAAAAAATGGCATTGTTTCTGAAGTGTCACCAGGCATTTTCCTACAGGTTGGTTTCGTTCAGTCACTTTGGTTTTGCAAGTTCTTGCTTTTCTGTATTATTTTTCAGTAACTTTTATGAATGTCAATAATAAATTTTTATTCGTTGGACAATATTTATTTAATAATGCACATTGTCCGGACAATTACTTTGTTTAATAATGATTATCCATAGATTTTCTTGAAGTTCATGTTAAACTTGCAATGGCGACTAATATCATTGTCAAATTCACTCTTTAACATCAATAAACTGAATGAATAATATTTAAAGCTGAAAATCATTTGAAAACTTGGTCTGATTGTGATGCACCTATAGAAGTCTGAGACTTCTTCGTATGACTGTCGTGAAACTTTATTATGTGGAAATTGCAACTAAGAACAAGTATAATGAATGGCCCAAATAGTAACAATGATATCAAATTCAAAAATAAGACACCAAAATTTAAATGGTTAACCAAAATGATAGCTTATATCCATTGAAGTGGAGAGAGGAATTTATCCAATTTAGAGAGATTGTACATGTGTACAAAGAAGATGAGCGTAAGATCACTCTCTTCCTTGAGCCTAACTATACCCAATCTCACCCCAAAGAAATCCTAAATTTCTCAAACCAAATAAATATGAAATCTTACTAATATTATATCGAGTTGCTAGAAATCAAATACGGGAGATAAAAATCATAGTGATATAAATCATATTAGAAGATCTCCATCTTGATTCTCCTTAAAGTAGCCTGTTTACTCTATTATTATCTCAGTTGTAACCCTCCAAACACATGCTAGAGTTCCTCATATTCAATGGAACATAGTAGTAGGAAATCTGAAGGTTATCAACATTTTTGGTAAAGTGAGTAGGCATTCGGTCTATCAAAACTTGCAAAGACGCAATTTCTATTTCTGTGGGAAAGTTTGTGGCGGAGAAGTTGCCTCTGCACTCATTTTTGCAATTTACCATACCAAGTTGCTCAACTTATAGGATGTTGAACTAGTCTTAGCCCTTCAAATTAAAATGCAAAAATAAAAAAACTAAGGGAGAATAAACTTTCTTCCCTCATGATGATAAATATATAAATAAATATCTCCTCATATCCTTGTTCTGTATTTGTTCTAGAATACAACTAAAATTGAATAAAGTGGAAACCGACTAACATATTTTGTGAGAGAGAGCTTAATGTGGACGTTTTTTAAATGCATCATCTTCATGGAAATAGGAAAAGAGAAGTCAGGAGGGTACATGTTTTAAGCCATAGTACGAAAGAGTTTTAGCATCAGAAGTTTTGAGTTCAAATCTCATATTTCAGTGAACATACATCACAATAAATTTTTAAGCCATATCAAATTGATAATTGAAATATATTCAAACCCAATCTTTGGCTTTTTAAACTGATTGAAAGCCATAATTTAACCGGTGTAGCTTGCTTTGGTTTGTATTATGCAACCATATAGGTTAGGAACTTGTTTGTCGTTCCATTTTATGATATATTTTTTGTTTAAATGATGCCTTTGGTAAAACCTTATGCTTGCTACAGTTATAAAATTGTTCTAAATTTGTGAGATTGATTTTACTCTTAATTGATGCTTTAAAAACAGGGTTTACTTGTTTATGGTAGACATGGTAAAGAGATTCATAGAAGAAACTTAGACCAAAGTGTATGTAGAGAGGTAAGCAGTTATTTATATGCATGCAATTTATGTCGTGTTGCTAATGTTCAGTATTGGCACTATTCCTTTGCGGAGTCATTTTACTACATGGTACATTAGTCGCCCTTTTCTGAGATTTCACTTTTTTTTATTAATTTCTGACAAGCTGACTTTAATTTTCCGCGATTCTACACTAAAAGATGTTGGTGTACACCTTACATTTTACCTTTGAGATGTTGTGTTGTATGTTTCTAACAAAATCTGTTGAACAGGCGCTTTTGTACTCACTAGAGCATAAGGTTCCTCTTATAGCATTTTCTCATGATAGGTGCTTGACATTATTTGATCATCCCTTGCTTGATTCACTACATGCCTTACATCATGAACCCAAGGTATTAGATTTTATGTGTACGCCTGATCTACCATTGCTCAAAAATGTCATTTATAACTCGCATTATATTTTATCTCTCAGGTAGAGTTTGTAACATCAGTTGAGCATCTCTTAAAAGTTGCTGTGCAGGTAAGCAGCCATTGATTTGGTCAAGTTTTGTTGTTAATCACAATTCCCTTGGATGTTGTTTACAGATTCTTAAGTATGAGTTTATCACATATCAAACAGTTAATCATTATTTTTGAATGCCCTCCACTCTGATCTAACCCTAAACCCTAAACCCTAAACCCTAAATTTCTAAAGTACTGCTATAGGTTTACAGAGTTGAATCTTTTGTTTTTATGTCATTTTAAGAACCTACGAGGCTTTATTGATCTTTAGAAATGTAAATGAATTGGCATGCATGAAAGTTGCACATAAAGAATAAATATATTAAACCCATCTTATTTAGGCATTTATCACACTTTATTCCAGATAAACATCAATCAGCAGAAGCCCTCTCAAAAAAAAAAAAGGGGGGGGGGGGGGG
>NW_018252277.1:194611-205120 GCF_001263595.1 Phalaenopsis equestris | reverse complement strand
GGAACAGTAGCGACGGGGAGACGAGGGGGGGGGGGGGGGGTAATAATTTGGCAAATATAGTCAACTTGGAGAAAGTTATTGGCAATCTGTCCATGCAAAAATAGTGAGTTCCAGAGAAGTCATCCCTATGCATGCCAAATGATGCTTAACATTTTTTCTTGGTTTATTTTTTCCATTCATCTTGGCATGCAGAACCTCAAACTCGAGCCTTCACTACTGTTATACATTAGTTTCTCGCTTCATAATGCTTCCAATTTATTATTAATATTTTATTACAAATAAAACTTGTATTTTGTATGATAATGTGATGGGTTCAAATCCTTATCTATCATTTCATGTTTAAAGTGTAACTGTCTTCATGAATAAATTATTGATAGTGGTTTTTGGAGTACAATGTTCACCCTCTATAAGGTATGGCATTGGGGATTAGGGATTATGTTTTATTTTTTAGAGTTTGTTGATTGGGATTTATTTTATTATAGACCTTATTGATTCTATCCTTATTTTTAGTGGATCGGGCCTTTAGATTTGGATTTATAATTGTTCCAAAAAAGAAATGGTATCGATGGCTTGCATTTAAAAATAAAGATCTCATATGTTCAACCCTTTGAATGCAAAAATAATTATTGTGGGGTTTAAGTTCTATTGACTTTAATCTTTGGGATGTATATGACTTGACAAATAGGTGGGATTTATTATTCTATTATTTTGGTAGGGTGACCAGCTTAAGAATGTGTCTGTATATAAATTTGAATTTAATTTTTGAACGTTATTTTATGAAGTTTCGAAATGACTCATGCTTCCTAAGGAGAGGCAAATTTTAGTTCTTGTTTATTTTTAGTTTGCACAATCTCTTCGAATTTTAAGTTCATGTATTTAGCTTATTGAGTTCATGTATTTAGCTTATTTGTTGGATTACTTGCGGATGAGTTTGTTTTAGTGTGTGCTATATTAAGATCTTAGTTTTAGATTTGGGATGTTGGATCTCGATGTGTCCATGAGTTGTGGTAGGACTTTACCAACCTAAATGAATTGAGAAATGCTAGAAGAGATGTGATAGAGGATGGAAATATACTAAACTGGCTTAGAAATATAGAATATGGAATCAAAATGTTGACCAAATACCAATAAAAGTGGGAACCCGTCATAATCTCCTTGATTGTTTTTGAAATTTGCCAATTATAGGTAGGGATCTAGGGTCTTGAACACTTAAAAAAATGCGTTAAAATAAGTTCTAATTACATGATGAGTTTTACATGTAATAAATGCAGGATAATAAAAAAATAAGGGCAGCTGTCTTGAGTGCCGACTCGAACTTGGACTAGTAGTCGACAGTGTAGAGGAGTTCCTCTGTTTCCTTGGAGTATGCGTTGATTAACTTTTTCAGTTGTAGATGGCTACTCTGGTTGATTAACCATGCGAGTTAAGCAAGGCCTTAAAAGAGTTCTTCCTTGAGACTACTGGATAGTCTTCTTCTTAGTGGGCTTTTGAGTTCACTTAACGTTGGTTGGTGGATGCCTCAAATTTGGTGGGTGTACGTAGTATACATTTAGTTCCTTGATTTTTTTTGCATCTTTAGAAAGTGATGGTGAAAATAATAAGGGATTGTTATATTATATTTTTGTTCAAGAATAAATTTCATTCCTTGCTTTTTGGTAGAGTTATTTGATTTTTCCAATGAATCAGTACTTTCGATTGATTAGGCCTGTGTTTATTATTTATGTCTTCTTGCTCACAGTCGTTCCATTTGTTGACCTTATTTTACATGAGGTCTACTCTTCACCTTAGGCCCTTGGATTTAGCCTTAGGATTTTTCTTTTGATCCTCCTAGAGGACTAGTGTTGGGACCCACACAATTTAGAAAACTCAAGCCACTTCTTTACTCCTTTGAGTCTCATATGGTTGGTTTCGAATCCTCGGTATTTTGCTGAGTCGATTGAAACTAACTTGTTAAAGCTCAAGTTAAGTTCCTACAAGAATAAGAACAACCATAAAGAAGTACCTTGTGCTTGAACACTCACAAACATTGCAATTTACACATGCACACACATATACACCATAATACCCATTAAATTCAAACCAATTAAAAAAAAACTCTCACGACGCAAATTTGATATTCTTCGGCTCTAACCGAATAGCCCGCCACTGAGAATATTCTGTTAGACATTGGTCGTCACTTAAGTGAGGATCGGTCAACACTTCGCTAGTCAGATGGATCTGATCGGATCGACGAATGTCATCCACTGCACCACACACGATGCTAACTTAATTTAGCCCGATCGTCGACGAATTTATCCAGATGACCCCAGATGATGAAACAGACCGCTCGAGTGTGTCCGGGACATCTATTTAGCTTACTAAGGACTCCAATATTGTCATCATTTCGCGCAATAACTCGAGTGCGTCTGGGACCTGTATAAAGAATTAATTAAAAGAGAAGGGTTTAAGCTCATCTCAGGCTCGATTTGGGCTGAGCACGAGCCAATAACACCGGATCTCACAATAACACGATTTGTAATTTGAAATTTTGAATTTCATAATAAACTACTCAATCTCGCCTTAATTGAGTTTAAAAAAGAGTTATTATCTGCCAAATTGAGTTCCTCCACGAATGGAAAATCCTCCTCCCACTCAATGTCGTGTAGCGTTCTTTCTGGAACTCCCGTCATACAAGATCGCACCCGCTCTCCCTCTCGACACCGAAACCCTCTCCCTCGCTCGTCTCACCCTCTCGTTCGACTCTTTTTCCCCGAAGCCCTAACCACACCAGCTCTCCTCCATTCTCTCATAAAACTCCCCATTTGATTCTCCTTCACACAGCTGCACCCTCTCCCTTATTCGCTTCTTCCTTTTCGAAGCCCTCAATCGCGGCCCCCCACCCCGCTCCGACCGAACTCCCTAATCCCTTCTCACCAACGAGCAACCCCGCATACCAGTCACAATTGGAGCTAGTAAGGAGACAAATCTTTGAGGAACAGTAAACTCTAAAATCTTTCTTAACTTTTCTTCTTTTTGATCACAAGCAATGGTTTGTACTTTTTGTTTCTTCTCTGATGTGTGAAATATTTGGTTTGGTTTGCCATTAAATGCTCTTGAATATGTGAAACCGCCCCAACCCTTCCTTATTGTCACTATTTTGAAATATAAAGATTCATCTATTTTTAAGCAATGGCTAGAGGTTCGTTTTAGGCGTTGATGAAAAGTTTATCTACTAAGAATAGAAAAAATCTGAAGTAACTTTGGCATTTAATTTTCTGATATGCAGTTTCGGATTACCGGATCTCATTCTTGGTATTGCCTTTTGTTTTTTGGGTTACCATGATCTTGTCTGAAAAATACGAAGAATTTTTGGGGATTTGGTAAATAAAATTGCATGCAGTATTTCTCGTTTTTTTTCCCATATTCAAATGCTTTCTTAACCTTGGCCTTTGTGGTTGCTACATTATTTGGTGAATCTATCTTAAGCAATCCCTTTAAATGTTAATCTTTCTTTGCTTTAATTCACACAATCCTACTTTATCTAACTTCTTGTTCTTTCATGCATGA
Organism: Phalaenopsis equestris; assembly: GCF_001263595.1. Taxonomy (NCBI): domain Eukaryota; kingdom Viridiplantae; phylum Streptophyta; class Magnoliopsida; order Asparagales; family Orchidaceae; genus Phalaenopsis; species Phalaenopsis equestris. The sequence goes on along the minus strand of NW_018252277.1, from coordinate 201,574 downwards.
ACCTTAACGAGATATGAAGAAATTGGTTAAATTTAATGCGAAAAAAAAGAAAAGAAAATAAAAGGTTTTAAGGTTCCTAAAATATGCATGCTATATGCTTGCTCTGAAAATCATTTCATCTTGCTATGTACGAATTAATGGGTATGTGCTGATTTCCTGACAGTTCGGAAAGGATTTATGTGCAACTTTGGGGCTGATTTGTTCACTGTTTTTGGGGGGCTTTCTAAACCATTTAAGGGCCAATTCATTCACTGTTTTTGGAGAGCTTTGTGCACCATTTAAGTGCTGATTTGCTTACTGTTTTGGAGTTTTTAAATACAGATTTTTGAGCCCATTCGTTCATTGTTTTTTTGGAGAGCTTTGTGCACCATTTGAGTGCTGATTTGTTAATGTTTTGAAGCATTTAAATGCAGATTTTTGGGTCAATTAGTTCACAGTTTTTGGGGGGCTTTGTGAACCATTTAAGGGTCACTTCGTTCACTGTTTTTGGAGAGCTTTGTGCATCGTTTAAGTGCTGATTTGCTTATTGTTTTGGAGCCTTTAAATGCAGATTTCTGGGCCCATTCGTTTACTATTTTTTTTTTACATGTTTTTGCTCAATTTGTGTCTGATTTGTTTACTGTTTTGGAGCTTTTAAATGCAGATTTCTGGGCCAATTTGTTCACTGTTTTTGGGGGCCTTTGTGAACCATTTAAGGGCTAATTAGTTCACTATTTTTTGAGAGCTTTGTGCGCTATTGCACAATTTAAGTGCTGATTTGCTTACTGTTTTGGAGCTTTTAAATGCATATTTTTGGGCCCATTCGTTCATTATTTTTTTGGAGGGCTTTGTGCCCCATTTAAGTGTTTATTTGTTTATTGTTTTGGAGCTTTATATGCAGATTTTTGGGCCCATTCGTTCACTATTTTTTTGGAGGGCTTTGTGCCCCATTTAAGTGTTGATTTGCTTACTGTTTTGGAGCTTTTAAATGCAGATTTTTGGGCCCATTCATTCACTGTTTTTGGAGAGCTTTGTGCACCATTTGAGTGTTGATTCGCTTACTGTTTTGGATTAAATGCATATTTTTGGGTCAATTTGTTCACTATTTCTAGAGGGTTTTGTCCACCATTTAAGTGTGAATTCGTTTACTGTTTTTTTGGAGAGGCTTAAAATTCATTCTTTGGCTTTATGCGTTTATTGTTGTGGAAGAATTTGAAATGGCTTATTGGGTCAGTTTCCCCTCATTTTCTCTTTATTTTGTCTTTTTTTTCTTTTTCTCACTTGATGAATTAGTTTCACGAGCTTATATCCAAATTTAAGTCCGTATAGTGTAGGGATATGTGGATCATCGAGTGTGGCTACAAGTTGGACGGCTCGAGGTTTACAGGCGATGATAAGAACGCTTATGTGTGCTAAGAGTGGGGTATTAAAATAATATATTTTACTCCAACGACCCTCAGTGAGGGTTAGGGCCGACAATACTATTCACAAACTCGGTGAGGAGTTGCCCATTGCTTTTTTAGGTTGTCGGTATCCGATTAGGATGATTAATTTGTGAACTATCTAATTTGCGAAAATACTTACATATAAAATAACAAAAAAAAAATATTTTTCTCATGATACTACTACTTTTAACTACTGAGTAAACTCTACATGCATTACGACATCAAAGAATTTTGCGTATAATCCTACAAAAGTCCACTTGTTAATCACTTTGATTAGGCCAGAAGTTGCCCTCCTTAGATTGGTTGGTTGTTTGCTTCTTTCCAAGGCTGGGTTATAAAGCGCACAACCCAGCTCTGAGGCCGCCCTGAGCCTGAATTTTTATGCCCCGGTTCGATTGTTCATATGTGTGTCACTTGTTCTTTTACTCATACATATACCTATGTTTGCTATGTTTGTTAAATTCTCTACAATACTTGCTTACTTTTATCTGTGATGCTAACCCTTTTATAGCAGCAACAGGATCTCAGGTACACACGTCTATTTCATTCTACTGCATTTTAATGTCTTTTGCATCACATTTTACTGCAATATTTACTGCTCCTTTACCACTTTTTACTTCTACATTAGTTACTTATAAAACTTGCAAAACCTCTAGCACAATAACAGTAGGACGTCGGTTTAGGAGGCACATCGACTCAACAATATCCATACACATAAAACCCGAAGTCTGTACGACAAGAAGCTCAAAACAAGCTTGTTAGGCAGCATGATGAGGATGCATACAGACAACAATCAAGACAAAACATGAACGGATATACTCCAACTAAACCATTCATTAGTTTTAAACAACATGACCCGCAGGACTTCGAGGTAGTTCGTTTAGCATAACGTAAATCCTCAGTCTTTAGGCTATTGCATAACCATATTGTGCAGCTTAAGTCTTAACTCTCTTTAGGCTCTGAGGTTGTCATTTGATGCGACGTAAACCCTCCCATCTTCGTAGGCTATTTGCACAATTAGGTGTTATGCAAGTATAAGCCCTAAGTAAGAAAATTCGCAAGAGCAAACACTAAAATAATTTCATTCTAAAAAACAGTCGGATAGTCTGAGATGTCACCGAGGTTCTCCTCAGGATCCGTGACATCCCCTACTTTTCCCTCATTTGGACTCCTAGAAATAACTATTCCTACTCGAGCCACTCCCACTTGATTTTCTATGTCCAACCATGAAAAGTTAAGTTTTGAATTATTGAAGATTAGTACCTCTAATCATTATCGAGAGTTTTCTTAAGTGACGTCTTTCATTTGAGATGTAATTAACTATAGGGGCTTGCTCTTATAGGGAACTTGAAACCAAGAGAAAATAAATTTTACCTATTATTTATATTAGGTAGGCGGACTTGTTAGTCACAAGTAAAAGGTCCGCAAACTATATAGATGTCATAAATCTTTATTTTATATAATTGAGCCACATTTTCCAGTAATGTTCCTATCTCTCGGGATAAGCGTATTATTTGTAGGGTTGTGCTCGATTACTTAAACTATTAAATATATGAGATCTCTATGGTATAATTTTATATATATATATATATATATAAATAAACTTAAAACACTTCAAAAAATTGACCGACACCATTTTGCAGACCTAGAAGGGAGATTGCCACCTTTAATGGATCTCATTTTGTGAGGACGACCACTTGGACTTGTGAGAGAGCAAATTAACTCTCAATTTATTGAGTATGTTGTCATAAAGGAGAGATTAAACTTTTTTTAAGCATGGGAACCATTTGAGTTAGGTATGTAGTAATGGGCGACTTAGATGCATGATGTTTGAGGTTGAGTTTTTGTTCAATTCTAATAATTATACTAGCGCTTTGAAAGGAACTCATTATCGGTCGAGGAGTTAAATGTTTTATTATGTTCCCTTTATATGGGCTCTTTTTTGGTAAATTATAAGAACTTATCTATTTACTTTGCTTGATTCCTTATTTTTTGTATTGCGGCTCAAAGGCCAGAAAGGAATGAGGAGACTTAGGGTCTGTTTGGGGCAGCTGCAATATTTCCAGCTTATCCAAATAAGCAGTTTATCCTGATAATCTGCCGATCAGCAGTTTATCCTGCTAGCTGTTTGGTTTGTGTGTTTCGAAAACAGCTGATTCTAGATAAATGACTATTCTGCCCTTATTCAGGATAAGTTGTTTAGTTGTTTGGTTTGTAAGTTTGAAAAATAGTTGATTTACAACTTTTTTGTTGATAAAAGTAAAAGATCATTCTGCAGGCGATGTGTTGCTGTTCAAAATGGGCCTCCATAAATGAATATGATATCAAATATTAGAATACTATATTCAATGAATCTGATATCAAAACAGATGGTTTTAGATATATAAGAAAATGGGCCTCCATAAATGAACATATCTGACAAGCTTGAGAATTTTCAATGACAAGCAAGACGACGCATAGACGACTCAAAACATTGAGACTGACAAAGTTGAGCATGCACATAGAGTCAAAAGATCACAAACAATATTTAAGCCAATTCATAAATCTTTCCTTATACTAATTTATTGATTGTTGATGTTGGTGAATCCAAAAGCCCAAATGCTTTGAAAAAACAATATTTTTTGAAGATTTTGTCAAGTGGTAAAATGCAATGGAAAAAGTAGTCATACAAAAATGAAGCTTCAATATTACTTGAGCTACTGATTAATTAGAGGGCATTGTAGAGTAAATTGATACTTAGGATGAAGGAGGATTACAATGACAATAAAATATAAAAAGGGGATGTTTGGTTTGACTTTTTGAAAATATATATATTTTCAAAGAACAGAGTAAATAAAACATTTGTTTAGAATATAAAATTAATAAAGTTTTAAAGCTTCAATCATTTTCAAAATAGAAACTTATTGAAAATATTGAGCAAGCATCAATCCAAGTGAGCCAACAAATTGAGTGCAAACACAAAAAACTAGCTATACATACAAAGAACAATAATACTCACCCTGGGCATGATAAACAAACTCAACTCCTCATCTTTTCAGCTTGCAAACACCCACGAAGATACTTGTAAACACCATAAATAACAGTGCCACCCACGAAGACAACAACAGTTAGAGTAAATGAAGGATAAACAAATTTAACATAAATAACAGTGCCACCCACGAAGACAACCATATAATGCAATATGGATCTGTGATTATACAGATGCCAAGATGTCAATGTCGGTCAACTTTTTGTTTTCACGGTAGGACGTGAAAAATCAAGTGGGAGTAGCTCAAATCGGAACAGTTATTTTCAGGAGTCCAAAAGAATGAAAAAGTATGTGATGTCACAGATACTGAGGATAACCCTCAATGACACTTCCCAAACTATCCTACTGTGACTGCATTTTGGAGATGATGTTATTCAATTGTTCAATCCTGTCACTTTTATTATGCATAATATACATTTGCATAATATCTGATTATGCAAATAGCCCGCAAAGAGATGAGGGTTTACATCGTAACGAACGACAACCTCAGAACCTAAAGTGAATTAGGACTTAGCTGCACAACATGGTTGTACAGGAGCCTAAAAAAGACATGAGGATTTATGTCGTGCTAGACGAGCTATCTCGAAGCCCTAAGTGTTGTTATTTAGATTAGGAAAATTTAGCTGGTGTAGACTTGTTTTGCTGTTGTAGAATGACGATCACATCCACTTGTGTCTGCTCCAAGCTCCTCGTTGCGCTGCCCACGAAGTTGCTCCAAACTCGTTGAAGTAGCAGTCATGAAGTCGAAGGTTTAAAAGGTTTTACCAGGTGTGTTTCATGGTTTTGGTTTTACATGCAGAATAAGCAAATTACAGGTAAATAAAATGTATCTGAACAGTAAAATACTGCAAATAAACTGTAAAAATGTACCTGGACATCTGCTATTATTGCGTGATTAACATTGTAAGCATAATATGATTTGCAACATATTTAAATAAACTTGAAAGAAAAATAAGCAAAGCGAGAAAACCCAGCACCAAAGTCAGAAAAACGAGTCGTAGCAAAATACAAACAGGTAAAGCAAAATCTGTAGTCACATATGAAAGACCAGGACTAGGTATAAGACATCAGTAAAGGTGGGGGCTCAGAGCTGTACTGTGTGCTTCTCAAGCTTGGGTAAGAGTTGCCAACCACACAATCTACGGAAGACAGTCTTTAACCTCAATCCAAGTGACTAGTTGTTGACCTTTATAAGTTTTACTAAAATTCTTTAATATTTCATGCAAAAGTTGTTGTTTAGATTTACATGCACAGTTCACTTTAACATACAAAAGAATTATTTATTTTTTTTTATTTTTGTAAATATTTTGTAAAGTAGTATAGTCCACAGACTAGTCACTCTAATCTGGCTAGGAATACTGACGACTTAAGAGCATCGAGGGCAACAATTTGACTAAAAGTTGGCGACTAGTATCATCGGTCCTTATCCTCTCCGCTCATTGAAGGTCAGGGAGGTAGGCGATACTATTTTAATAATTCCACTTCGTATCCCTCGTTAAAGCACACATAAGCAGTGTCGTCATCGCCTTCGCCACTTAGACCCTAGACTTATTCTACTCCAGTGATCCATATGTGACATTAATAAATGTCCTCAATTGCCAGGAGGATTTGAGTGTAATGTTCAAACTCAAATTCCGGTGTACTGGGTTTCACTGTAGGTTAAGTCATTGCGGGAATTTCAATTTTGATTTAATTAAGAAAACATGAACTACGTCTCAGTGCATCCTCATGTCTAGTGTCTTAGTCAATTTATGAATTAGGGTCAAGTGTCTAACTTTATTATTCATTTGAAAATTAGGTAGATGAACGCTCACGTAGGGTGTGCTCCTAAAATCCAGGAAGTCTACACTAAGAATTAGGTAGATTGACTCTCATCTTGGATATGTTCCTAAAATCTAGGATGCCTACACTGAGAATTAGATAGATAGACTTTCAACTTGGGTGTGCTCGTAAAATCTAGGAAGCTTGCACTGAGAATTAGGTAGACGGACTATCACATAGGGTGTGCTCCTAAAAATCTAGGAAGTCTATAGTGAGAATTAGGTAAATTAACTCTTACCTCAGGTGTGCTTTTAAAATCTAAGAAACCTACACTTTTAACTTGTGTTTAAAGTGATTTAATGTGTTCTACTCTCAATTAAGTGTTATTCAACTAATTCTCAAATATTTCTAAGTGTCTTCCAAACAATTAAATCAGAAATTCTCATTTTTCGATTTAACCATTTAACAAAAGTTTCAGAACAAACGAAAAGAAAAGGTTGACCTATTTCCAAAACTAACAAATCAAATGGGAAAATAACAAGTGAATCAACCTAAAAACGTTTAAAATCTTTCAACAACCGTAATAAAATAGACGCTCGAGAAGAGTGCTTAAATTTATTCCAACAGAGTGTTTTGATCAACCTAAAAGTCTTCCAAGTAATTATGTAATAAAATGAAAAATTTATATATATATATATGTATGTATATATATATATATATATATATGTATGTATATATATATATATATAT
>NW_018252277.1:186310-193920 GCF_001263595.1 Phalaenopsis equestris | reverse complement strand
TCCCTTTGCTTAAAATGCCGAATGAAAGCCGAACGAGGAGGAAGAGGATTAGGGCGGAATCTAGGGCATGGGGTGTAAAAAGCCGGTCAAGAAAAGTTGGGCCCGCTTCTACTCTCACCACGCCGTGAAGTTGCCGCCCCAAATAGTATTAAATCGTGGCACCCTGCCGCAAAGTCGCCCTGCCGCAGCCCCAAATGGGGCCTTATTCCAAGTGAGTTGTATGTTTTTGCTTTAATCGGTTGTGGAGAAAATATTGGTTTTCTTTCCTTTTTAAGTAAACCAGATAGATTTTTTTGTGCTGGAACTCGGAGCTTGGAAGGCGTTGGGTGATTCATTAAGTTTGTACTATCTTTTGCGTGGGGGCTATTGCCATCCTTAAGGGAGTAGTATCCAAATTTATTTGAAAATTATTTTTCAAGGGCGAGCATGCCTCAAGAGTTTACTGAGTTTGTTTGAGAACTCTTTTTTAAGGGAGAACATCTTTCAAGTTGGCCCATCTTTTTTAGCAGACTTATTTGTGTGCTTTCTTATTCTAGAAAAAATTACAATGCAACAAATATAGAAGAATAGTGCTTTCTTATTCTAGAAAAAATTACAATGCAACAAATATAGAAGAATATTAATGTCGTTAATGGATGAGTAGTTAGGGGGTTGAGTGCTACAAAATGAGCTGTATATGCACATGAACCACCGTTACCATACAATTATTATAAAATATTGGACTTCGTTTCCATTGCAAAGTATGTCCCTTAAAGTTAGAGTTGACTGCTACTATTATTCTTGTACTTTCTGCATTTATCGATTCATGATAATTTTATGAATTATTAAGAGACATTAACATAGTTTAAAACATTATTGAAGAGTTATGTAAGATGTAATGCTACTTATTGACCCCCTTGAATATTGCAACTTCTTGCTGCATAATTTTGGTGATTTCATTTTTGTTAGAATGATTAGCATGTTGGTAAGTCTTCTATCTACAGTATGATCTTAAAAGATCAATAAAAGAAAAATTTACATATCTCACACCTAAACTTTCATATTTACTTACATAGCACTTTGGTATTTTAAATATTTACATGAATAAATTTATATTTACTTTTAAAAAGTGGTAATAGTGTTATTTTTGATGTGAAATTAATGTTTTAAGTGATGATGATTTTGTGGTTTGGCAGAAAATAATTTTTCTAGGCCCTGTCGAGGATGTTTCCTCTGTTATAAGGCCTCACTGGGAAGAAGCGGCAGATGGTCGCGTACTTGTAGTTCAGGTACAACCTCATATCCTCGAGATAATTCCGACAGGAACATCAAAAGCTGATGGAGTAAAAGTGCTGCTTGATCACCTCGGTATTTCTCCAAAAGAGGTACCAAATCTCCAATTCTCATATAAAAAAAAAATGTACCGCAACGTTTTTATAGATTAAAATGAATTGTGATGGTGCTCGTAATGATTTCTTATTTGCTGAAGCAGATCATGGCAATTGGTACTGGAGAAAGTGATGTTGAGATGCTGGAGTTAGCATCCCTAGGCGTCGCGCTCGAAAATGGATCGGAGAAGACTAAAGCCGTTGCGGATGTGATTGGATCCACAAATGATGATGATGGGGTGGCCATGGCTATTTACCAATATGCTTTCTGATCTTATTTTTTATCAACACTCTCTAATCAGTTCTTTTGTAATTTTGTTTTTAGTGTTGTTTTCATGTCTCCTTATTGTATAAGTGTAAGAAATTTTTATTTCTTTTTGATGCACCGGTCCTTCTCCTGGATGACTTTTTTTTTTATGAAAAAAAAAACAAAAAGCTTTTTAATGTGATTCTCATGGAGATTATAATGGGCTTCTTGGTGTAGTGACAGCTATGTGCAATGAGATGTCATTTTCAATATGTTGTCAATCAAGTTAATCCTCTTAAGAAAGAAAATAAGAATTCAAGCTTTTGATAAATGTGAGTTTTAGGGATTGAAGTTTGTATAAGTTCATCTAGATGCGATTCGAACAATGAACGGTTATGTAATGGAGGCCATTGTTAGGAGATTGAAGCGTAACATGTGAAGTCAAATGCTGTTACAATGCTCTTATTATTGTCTGAGGGGATGGTAAAACTTGAGGCTGCCACCAAATACTTCTTAAGTTTTTGGAAACCCTTCTCACAAGTATTGGACCATTAAAACTAAATGGCTTTTTGACTCAACTTTGATTGGGGTGCAACAATGGGAGAGAAACTTTCAACAAATCTCTAGTAATATCCAATTAATTTAATGAAAATATGAATTTCGGTGACAGTGCACGGTCTCGACCAATTCAATATTGCCTTAATCTTTGTAGAATACATAGAGATTCTAGTTCTACTAATAATATTTCCGAAAAACACAACTTATTCAAGTTAGAATTTCACATAAAGTTTGTTCTCTCGAAGAGTGTTCGGTGCCGCTTTGAGATTTTTGGCATGCTCCTCTTCATCCATGGAGTAAACTAGCATATCATTAATGAAGAACAAAGAATTGCTAGAGTAAGGCATGAAAATTAAATTTGTCAGGTTCATAAAGAATTTAGCAGTATTAGTCGGATCAAATGACATAACTAAAAATTCATAGTGCTCAAAATAAGATTGAAAAGTAGACTTTAAAATGTCATTATTCTTGAAAAACACAGAAAAATCTTCTAGTTGATCTAACAAATCATCCATGCGAGGTATTGGGTACTTTCTCCTAAAATATTCTACCAATAATTTACTATTCATATATTTATTGAATGCATAAGATGTAAGTAGAATAAATTTATAATATTTTGGTCATTTTTTATTTTATTACAATTGATTAAAATGGGCTCTTGTTCAACTTAAATTCAAAGTTATTAATACCAAATAATAAAATAGTATTCACGATCAATTTCAAATACACGCTAATGTAAAAAATAGAAATTTTTAAAATTCTAATATGATTAAAGCTTGATAAAGTTCTTCAAACCCTCTTAATTACCACATTTTATGCCAATCCACATTCTGTGAATCTTGTGGCGCCCAAAGCTTAGTTCTTGCTCTGCCCATGTTCTTTCAATCTTAGCCGTCTGCTTCTTTTCGGGATGCTTGGCCTTATTTAGGATTAATGTATCATTAAATAAAAGAATTAATACATTGGGTTAATTTTTATAAATTATTTCATATGATAAATATTAAATTATTTTACGTTTGAGTAAACTCTTTAGTTATATATTTCAGAGTTAATTTTTTTTTGTTTTTTTGTATTTATGTGGACTAAATCAACTTTATTAAATCCTAAATTTAAAATTTTAAAAACTTTTAAATGATAAAAAAGCTTTAACACCAATGTCTAAAACCCAATTTTCTTTCCCAAATACCCGAAGTCTCATCCCGAGCCTTGATCACAAGGAAACAAGACAATCCTGACGGAAGTTCGTCAAAAAAGCCATTGATGGGACCAGATGCTAGTGAAGAAGAAATGTTTGTGAGGCTCCCACATTTAAAATAAAAGTATATAATAGCATGATTTTCTGACTTTTAGATTTAACTAAAAGTAGGGACGTCTAAAAGAGGTTGTTAGGCTGCAAGTAGAATTTAGTTTAAATAGGATTTAATGAATCAAGCAATTTCATATTTATCAAATCCTAGGATGGGGTTAAACCTTGAAAGTTGCTTGGTTTATTAATGAGTAAATCCTAGAAAACCTTAAGAAATTATTTGACAGTTTTCAAAAATTATGCAGAATTTATTAGTTGATACATCCAAATAAAAAAATTAAATAAAAAGAATACAAATGAGTATCAAAAGCCTTTTAAGTACATGAAAAAAGACATTTACATTAATTAATAGTTAATTATATAAATTAATTATTAATAAATTTAGTGTAAATGTATTACTTATAAAATAATAATTTAATACTAATAAATTCCTAATTAATTAATTATTATTATATAAATTAAGATTTAAGAGTTGCTAAAATTTCATTAAATAATTTTAAATATAACTTATATATTATTTAAATATTAAATAAGTACAACTAAATTTACATGATTATAATTAAATTGATGATTTATAAGGTAATTATTAATTATTAATTATTAATCAATTAAATTGCTATAATTAACTTTAACAAAAATAAATTAAAGGAGAAACCTATCTCCCTCTTGCTCAAGGAGATATTATTACATACAGATCACAACCATCCTTTATTTTTTTTTTAATTAATAAAAATAGGACCTACTATCATATAGGTTTTTGTTGGGATGAGGATGTGTTGATGGATGACTGTGATCGGAGCACACAGCTCTGCGTGCATCGTATGTAATAATTTGTCCTACATCCTCGCTTGCTCCCGCTTTGGCCCAAACCTTCCATTTCTGCCCCAAACCCTCATTTTTGTCTCTCTCCCTCCATGTTTCGCCCAAAAACAATGCATTTACAAAACAGTCGCCATTAGAGCTTGCTGGGAAGGCACGTTTTACAATTACCGAAGGAAGGACTACATAAACCCTAGTAGCTGACCCAGAGCTGCTGAAATCACCGCTTTAAAGATGTCTGACGCTCGCTTGCGACATGATGAGGTTCTATTTTCATTAATTATTCGATCCTAATCATTGCTTTTTAAAAATTTAACATACTGATGTTCGTTGAAGTTCAATGGATAGCTGTGTTTCACAATCTACTTGACTGCCTGATATTCCAAGTGTAGTATCAGGGATTTTCCTCATTGAAAAAATTTGCTCGATATTTTTTTCAATGCTTGTTTTCTTCTATATTAGTTATATTGTTAGTGAATTCTCTACGAAAGCTTAACATCAAAATTTTTTTGTGCAGGCTGCATTTGAAACTGTGGAGTAGATTAGTTTCAGCTTTTACTCCGCAGAAGAGATTAGGAGGATAAGCTTCAAGGCAATTACCAAGTCAGAACTCCTTGATACCAAGGAATCACAAGTTCCGGATGGTTTGTATGACCCGACATCGGGTCCAGTCGAGGAGCTCGATACCTTAGTTCTTCTTAAAATTAGCATCTCCATAGGCATCATTGCTTTCGTTTTTTCTAGTTCTTTTGAACTTTCAACTTTTATTGGAAATAAATTCTCATTGTTCTCTAACCATATCCAATGTTTTTTCTTTGATATTTTTGCAATTCAATTACAAAAACACACACACACACCACATATACAATGTATTTCAGCTCAATACCTAATAATTGAAATCCTAAGCTCCCAACTAATAGAGTAATGTGACCTGCATCTCTAACGTTTTGTGTATGCATTGATTTGAACTTGTTTACTTTTGATTAATTTAAACTAAGTATTTAGAATGCCTAATGCTGGTAGTTGTTTTCAATTCTTTTCCTATACTGGTAAAATTGCGTGGAAGAAGTCATTTTCTTTGAAGAAAACCCTCACATTTTACCTAATTTTACATTCACGATACATAATCTTCCCATATTTTTTCTTTTCTTTCCCATGAAAGCTTTTTGCATTAGGAACTAACTGAATTTACTAAAAGTAGTGTAACCCATATTTCTTTTATTGAAATAATTGGAGAGTGCAAGGTTAGGAATTTTGTTGTGTTATTTTATGTGTTTCATGTAATTCCATCTTTTCATCATCATGGCCTGGGTGATGAGTACCTCTCAAAGATTTCAATGCCTACTTTGGCCAATTTTTATTCATTTCTTGAAGATTTATAGGTTGTTCCCTATATTATAGTTGATGAGATTTATATTATTTAGGCTTTTAATGCTTAATGCACATTTTATTATTAATGATTATGTATACATTTTAAAGAGTTTTGAATGATCAATTAAGCTATATAATTTATCTGATCTATTATTACCTTCATTTTTTGTGTTATTTGTATTAATCTATGCACCTTATAGTGATGAATGAAGGTAAAATGTCAGGATGGACTTTGTTATCAGATGGGAGAAGTGTTGAAAGGCCTATTTTTGGAAAAGAAAATTTTAAATATTAGGCTCAATGGTAATTTCATATTTTATTGGGATAAATGACCAATAACCTAGCATTACTTAGTCGGGTTATCATGGTATTCAAGTGTTTTTTTATCCTAAAACAAATTCAAGAAAGTTGAATTCTTAAGACTCATGATCAAGAAACTTACAATTTATAAAAGAAGGTTTATCTAATCCTTCTTAGGGCTCTTTATACACATCTTTAGGCCATAATTTTGGAATTAAACTTGTATCGTGACTCCAACAGTTAAATGACTAACTGACAAAAATGCATGACTAGAATACCAAAGAGTCAAAAAATTTATATTATTATATTGTACTTATTATTTTGCTTGACTAAGATAAATTCAATTCCAAGTGGGTAGTGTGATAGTATAATCGTTAACTACAATAGCTAAGTTGTTTGGATTTTGACAGTTAGTCTTTAACCAGGCTAATATTTTCTTTAGATTTTTTAGCAATATTAGCCTTTTCATTTTTAATTAATTCAATTCAATGAACAAACATAAGTTGATGTGAAATGTACATTTATGTGTGAAATGTTCTTGTGCAAGCATTGTGTGCACACAAATTTATGTGTGCGTGAGTGGATGATTGTCTACCTGTGCATTTGAGTGTTTGCATTTTTTTCTTGTGCATTTTTTTAGCTCTATTCAAGCCAAATCGATTGTGTATGTATTTCGATAGAATCAAGCCAAATCATGGAAATAACATCTTAAACCCAGATTAATTTATGACATATTATTTAATTATATTTGTTGTTTGATTAATGTTATTGGTTTAGGTCCTATGAATCTCAACATCTATGAACCTTCTATAAAAATCAATGAAATGATAACCAAGTCTTTGCCTTTCTTTTCTCCTATTATCAATGAATTTTTTTTAACTGTGAGTACTTGAGCACTTTGGTGGTTGTTTACACCTTTATAACCGCCAGCACAACTCTTCTTCTCCATATATCTCTATTTTTAACTTTTCTTTACTTAGCCCCTTTGCTTAGCCCCTTTGCTAGCATATAGGCTTTCAATTCTTTCCCTCTTTTTCTTGTGCATGCTAGAATATAGATAACATTTAGGAGTGTAAACGAGTTGAGTCAAGTTGAGCTTGAGCTATCCTCGACTTCAAATTGAGCTTGATTAATTAATCTAGTTCAAGCTAGCTTTACTGTACGAAATCGAGTCGGGTCGTTTAACAGGAAATCGAGTCGGGTCTGCTTCCATACCATTTTCCAAAATTTTATGCCCTAACACAATTCCTCTTGCAACCATAAATTGACATTTCTCCCAATTTAGAACTAAATTAGTTCTTTCGCATAACTCCAAAACTTTTTCAAGATAATTTAAGCATGCGTCAAATGATGTTCCAAATACAGAGAAATCATCCATAAATACTTCCAATCCATCATCAATTAACTTACTAAATATAGACATCATATATCTCTGGAATGTTGCAGGTGCATTACATAATCCGAAAGGCATTCTTCGAAAAGCAAAAGTTCCAAAAAGACTAGTAAATGTTGTCTTTTCTTGATCCCCAGGAGCAATAGGAATTTGATGGTAACCGGTATATCGATCTAAAAAACAAAAATATTTGTGTCCAACAAATTTATCTACTATTTGGTCTAAAAATGGTAAAGGGAAGTGATCTTT
>NW_018252277.1:184160-185192 GCF_001263595.1 Phalaenopsis equestris | reverse complement strand
TTTCTTGTTCAGAATATCTTTCATAAATTTCACATAATTGAGCATTTGCTCTAAAGCCTCTACGAAGGGAATATTTATCGTTAATTTCTTAAGAATTTCTAAAAAACTTGAAAAATTGTTTATTTTGTTTGTGTTGCTTTAATCTTTGAGGAAACGGTGGTGGATGTAAGTGGATATTCTAAATCTGGGTATTCATGATCCTTTCTTTTTTTGTATTCACTTTCTCTTTTTCACTTTTCATTTCTTTTTGTACTCTTGTTTCAAATTCTTTTCTACTTTGTAATTGTATCACTTTTATTTGTTCTTTTCCTTGATCTTTAGGATTTGGTTCCACAGTACTAGGAAAAGTTCCTAATGTTCGACTACCAAGAGCAGTAGCGATATGCCCTAATTGATTTTCAATATTCTTAATAGCAGTTCCTTGCTTTTGTAACTGATTTCCTTGAATGTGTAATTGATTCCCTTGATTCTGTAATGTTGACCCATGTTTAATATCAGCTTTTCCATAGACAACTTCTTCTCCTTAATTTGAGTGTTACTATTAAATCCTGGAGGATGAGAATGTCTATAATTAACATTTCCTAGGTTATTTCCTAATGGGTTCACTAGGTTGTTTGCCCATTGTTGATTTGTAGAAGAATTGTTATTCCAATTAAAATTTAGATGATTCTTCCAACCCGGGTTA
The DNA here is from genome assembly GCF_001263595.1 of Phalaenopsis equestris. Lineage (NCBI taxonomy): Eukaryota > Viridiplantae > Streptophyta > Magnoliopsida > Asparagales > Orchidaceae > Phalaenopsis > Phalaenopsis equestris. Next base: position 184,507 of record NW_018252277.1, on the reverse strand, counting down.
TAATAGTTCGAATAAGGATTTAAGGATTCACTGGGTTGTTCGCCCATTGTTGAGTCTATTAATAGCATTTAAAGTCTCATGCGAAGGTTGAACATCCACAAATTGCCCAGATGAATTCCCTTCCATCATAGTGGGTGTTGGAGTATAATTCATACCATAATGATCTAATTTCTTTGATATTGCAGCAATCTGCGAAGCTAACATAGATATTGCATCAGAATCGTGGATACTAGCTACTCTTTTAGGATTTACCCTTTTAGAGAGTCATTGAAAATTTTTGGTAGTCATCTCTTCTATTAACGAATAAGCCTCATCAAAAGGTTTTGACATTAAAGAACCACCAGCCC
>NW_018252277.1:163238-184084 GCF_001263595.1 Phalaenopsis equestris | reverse complement strand
CAAGCTTCATATATTGACTCTCCATCAATCTGACAGAACGATGTTATGTCATTTCTAAGTTTAGCAGTTTTGGATGGAGAGAAATATTTGGATAGAAATTTCTGTGAAAGTTCTTCTCAAGTTCTAATAGAATTGCTAAGTTCTAATAGATCCAAGTGCTAACAAATTTAACCACATCTTAGCCTTATCCCTAAGTTAAAAAGGAAAAAGTCTAAGTCTAACAACATCGTTCGAAACTCTGTCATATTTAAAGGTAGCACACAGTTCTAAAAAACTAGTGAGGTGTAAATTAAAATCTTCATTTGGTGTACCTCCAAATTGATTGTTTTGTACCATTTGGATAATAACAGGTTTAAGCTCAAATGAATTAGCAGCTACATCAGGATTTTGGATAGATAAGTGAATTTCATATTTTTGTAGGATTTGCATAATCTCGTAGAGATCTAGGTTGGTGTTCATTTTCTATTTCTTGATGTTCACGTTGTTTTCCATTGTATCAGAATTTCTAGGTTCTCTTCTCAGTCTTCTAATTTTTCTAACAGTGCGTTCTAATTTCGAATCGTAGGGTATAAGATTTTCAGGTCCAAATTTACGCATAAAATTTGAAATCAGTACACAAAAAAACAGTTAACTAAATATGAAAATAAGTTGCAATTCAAGTAAAAATTTTCTAATAATCCTAATTTGTTCGTTACTCTAATTATGATTCTTGTTTGCTCCTCGAAAACAAAGCCAAAAACTTGACAGCGACTTTATATATGCTTAAAAATACAAGTATTTAATAAACGGCACCAATAATTTAATAACTCAGCAACCGCACTAAAAACTTGACAACAGTTATAAATTTGATAAAGATGTATATATAAAATATTCAATAATAGTAAAGTCACACTTATCAACACAAGTATACGTATCGCTCAAGTAATACAGGGCTCTAATGGAGTCCTAGATATCGATCAAATATCAAAAATACCTTTCTTTAAAGTGCAATATCATCATTCAAATTGCTTATATGGTATGAAAATCTCAACATTTTTTTTTTGGTCAGTTCTCGCGTGGTATGAAAATCTCAACATATTTTTCTTTGGTCAGTTCTCGCGTGATACACATGTTTCTTAGTCAGATAAACGACACTCTGACTGTCACAATGCAATTGAACTCCACCTTGCTCAACACCCAATTCTTTTTCTAGCCCAACAAGTCATAAGGCTTCTTTTGTAGTTTCAGCTACTGTCACCTACTCAGCTTCAGTTGTAGACAATGCCACAATAGACTTAATTGTTGATTTCTAGCATATAGGCCCTCCACCAAGAGTAAACACATACTCAGTTGTAGATCTTATGTCATTCAAATCACCTGCGTAGTCTGAATCAACGTACCTCATAACTAAAGGATCACTCCGCTGACTGCCAAAAATATTTCCATGTTCTATAGTACCCTCAGATACCTGAAAATTCATTTGACTGCTTCCTAATGTCGTCTTCCTGGTTTAGACATGTATTTGCATACTTGACTAACAACATGAACTTGACTAACAACATGAGTTTGACTAACAACATGAGTCAAATCAGGATGAGTACATACCATTGCATACATCAAGAAACCAAGTGCACTGACATGTGAAACCTTTGTCATATATTCGATTTCTATATCTGTCTAATGACACTGTTCTAAAGAAAGCTTAAAATGATTTGCCAATGAAGTGCTCACAGTTTTTGCTTTGCTCGTCTCAAACTTGTCCAACACATTATCAACATAGTCATGTTGAGAAAAACATAATCATCTTGAGTCTCTGTCTCAATGAATCTCCATTCCAATAATCTTTTTTGTAGGACCCAAGTCTTTTATGTCAAATTCCTAGCTTAATAAAGCTTTCAAACCAATTACATCATTCATATTCTTTGTTGTAATCAGTATATCGTCGACATACAATAACAAAAAAATAATAGAACGATCATCAATGCTCTTCACTTAAACACAACAATCATACTCACATCGCTTTTAGTCAATCTGAATCATGTAGGAGTTAAAATGCTTGTACCATTGTCTTGGAGGCCTTTTCAACCCATACAACGATTTCTTTTATCTGCAAACCAAATGCTCTTGTTCAGGTTGAGTGAACCCTTCTGGTTGCTCCGTGTAAATCTACTCCTCCAAATCACCGTGCAAGAAAACAGTTTTAACATCCATCTGCTCTAAATGCAAGTCTAAAATAGCTACTAATGCAGACACTGTCCTGATTGAAGTATGTCTGCCCACAGGAGAAAAGATTTCATCATAATTTATCCCATTTTGCTGTGAAAATCCATTTCCTACCAGTTGATCCTTGAAATTTTCCCCTTATTTTTCTGATACTGTTGGTTTCCTTTTGTACACCCACTTGCACTCAATAGCCTTCTTTCTTTAGAAAGTTGAACTAGCTCCCATGTGTGATTTTTCTGCAAAAACTGCATTTCCTCAACCATTGCACCCATCAATTTCTCTTTCCCCTGGCTGGTGATAACTTCTTGAAAAGTGGTTGGATCATCGCTGCTGATGAGAAGTGCACAAGAGACCAAGTCTCGATAATCAATATGCTATGAGACCTTATATTGGTGCATCTCAATCTATCTCTAGCTGGATTGTAATTTTGCAATTCATCTTTATTGGAATCATAAGTGTTGGTTCTAAACTTTCAACTGTCTCAGTTGCTACTGGATGTTGTTCTAGATTCATCTGCACTATATCTGAACTGAAACTATTCTCTTGCATCTTGTTTGATTCTGTTACAACATGGACCGTTCATCAAAAAACTGCATCTTTATTGATCACCATTTTTTAGCAATCGAAGATCCCAAAATCAATCGAATCCCAAAATTTGTATCCTTTCACACCTTTCTTGTAGCCCAGAAAGATGCATTTCTTTGATTGTGCATCAAGTTTTGATCTTTAATCTTCAGGTACATGCACATAAGCAAAACAATAAAAATTAGTAAATGATCAAAATTAACTGGATTACCAGTCCATACCTCTTCTGCAACGTTGTCACCCAATGATACCTGAGGTGATCTATTAATGAAATAACATGTCATATTCACAGTCTCTGCCCATAAGCTTTTAAGAAGCGTTGCATTTAGTCTCAAGCATCTTGCCCTTTCAGTTAGGGATTTGTTCATCATTTTTGCAACGTTATTCTGCTGTGGTGTCTTACGCACTGAAAAATACCTTTGAATCTCATGATCCTCACAAAACTTCTGAAACCGTGAATCTGTGTACTTCGTGCCATTATCAGATCTCAAATACTTGATTTTTTTGCCAGTTTGGTTCTCCACCTCAGCTTTCCACAGCTTGAATTTGAAGAAGACTTAAAATTTTTGTTTCAAGAAATACACCCAAACTTTTCTGAAGAAATCACCAATAAATGTAACATAATACATAAATCCTCCCAATGACGATTACCTGGTAGGACCCCATACATCAGAATGCACATAATCAATAATCCCTTCAGTTTTCTGTTTTCCAGTCATAAAATTAACTCTAGTCTATTTTTCAAGAACACATAACTTTCAAAAATCGAGCTTGCAGCTTTTAACACAATGCAACTGATTTCTTCTATGCAATTTTTCCATCACACGTTTACTAAGATGACCCAGACACATAATAGCTTTGCATTATCATCATCTAAATCCACAGAATGAACTCCACCTACAACTGTACTCCCCAACAGTTTGTAGATATTACCCGCAGTTAACTTTCCTTTCATCACATTCAGTGCACCCTTAACAATTCTGATGCTTTCTCTATCATCATCTACCTTAGGAAAAAAAACAATTTCTATGTTAAATTCCCATGAAAGTCAAATTTTTCCTTAGATATGGAATATGTCTGACATCACATAATATTCTAATAGTGTCATCAAACATCTTAATTTTGACTTCACCAATACTAAAAATATTGCAACATTTATCATCATCTAAATAGACTGAGCCATAATTAATTAATATGTATGTAGTAAACCACTCCCTGTTAGGTGTCATGTGATAGAAGCACCCTGAATCAAAAATCCATGAATCCATGAACTGAGTTGATGAAACTAAAAATATATCACCATCACAACAATCTAAATTGTCACATGCACCACATTTATAGAATTGGATGATGCATCAAGTTTTTCCACAGTCTGTTTCTTGAGCTTTGGACAATCTCTCTTCATGTGACCCGATTTCTTGCACTTATAACAATAAATCATCTTTTTGCCTTTTGACTTTGATATGGAATTTTACCTTCCATAACCTTCATTCTCTTTCTTTTTTCTACAATCCTGATTACCCTTGACATATAAACTATCACCTTGAGAGTTTCCTTTACATTATGCTTCTGCTGGTTAAGAGCCAATAATGCTGCAGTAATCTCATCAATTTATTTCCCATAAGTAATAGTAGTCACAAAGTATTCATAAGAAGAAGGTAATGAACACAACAACATCATTGCTCAATCTTCATCCTCAATACTCATATCAAGCCATGAAAAATCTATGATTATTTGATTTAAGTCATTCACGTGCTGTGCCAGATCAGAGTCTTCTTGCATCTTCAACCCATAAAACTTTTGCTTTAGATACAATTTATTCGTCAGATATTTGGACATAAACTAAGTTTCCAATTTCTTTCATACCTTTCCTAAAGATTTTAAATTCATCGTGTGATACATAACGTCATCTGCCGGACATAAGTGTATGGTTGATGCCACTCGTTGTTGCAATTTTTCACAATCTTCATCCTTCGTGACATCTAGTTTCGTTGCCCGCAAAGCCTTCAAGCTTTCTTGTTATGTTAATAAATCTTTCACCATTGTTTGCCACAATCTGAAGTTTTTGGTTCCATCAAACCTCACTACTTTGAATTTTACACAAGAAATTGTCATATGAAAATATTGCTTCCATCGAAGCAAAACCTCACCACAAAATCAAAGAAACTTGCAATCTCTCTGTCAATTGTCGTGATTCTCCCCGAGCTAAAGAAGAAAGTGCTGAGTGAGAAAATCCCGAGGGAAAGAAGAGACCATAAGGAGTGAGCAGGTTGGAGGGTGACAAGCGGATGAAACAACTTATTACAAGAAGTGAACAGTAGAGGAAATTGATTGATGAAGTGGGATCTTTTGACTTGCTGCAGAACCTTCAACAGTGGAAAGAGCGAGCGAAAGTAAGCAGGTTGGGCGGCCCAACTCTTGTTAATTCAGCTCCATCTCTGACAATACCAGGGCTAGTCAATTGACCCTATTGTGTGGGGATCCGTTGAAGTACATGTGTTTCCTACCGGTGGGCGGAAGACCGTGGGCGCTCCATCACCGCCTGGGGAGAGTAGTGTATCACCTGAGTGGTTTGAGAGTTTATGAGCTCCTTGGTATGGGGAGACTCGATCTCTTTTGTTTGCAAATTTGTTTCCATCTTAAATGTAAGTATTCTGTAATGCAGATAAGGCGATGGAGATCTTTGAATCTTCTCTTAGGGGGTGACAGTCAAAGGCAACCTTCAAAGCTGGTTAAGTGATTACCGACGCCGATTATGAGTGAGGAACTATTACAGGGCTCGCCATCTGATGACTCATCGAATTAGTATCAACAGATCCAGCATCGTGCCAAGTCATGTGTGGGGCTGTACACATGGATGGGAACAATCTCTAAAGTTGGGATATGAGAAGAAAATAAAATAAACGTTTGTATGGAATATTTTTCTATTTTTTAATCTTTCTCCTCTTTTGTTTGAATATATCCGCATTATTAAATCGACAAGTCGTCTCGACTGCATCGACCTTGTAATATGTCATGCATCCATTAACACATCAATCAATCTTCTCACAGCGTAACCTTAACTTTCAACCAACTTTTTGTTATGTACAAGCAATCCGACACTAAATTTTTTATTTGGTTAATCTCTTTTAGTAAAGTTGTTATATGATTGAACGCTTCTCTTGACATGTTAAAATCAAATTTGATGGTCAATATTCTCAACACCGTCGATAACTCTGTATGTGCAGTACAACCATCCCATAAAAGGTTATTGGGAAGCATTTAGTAAGTCATGTAACTACTGCAATCCATTATTCGATGTTTCAGCTTCATGTTGAATGCTCCCAACAATGATCTCCGAGCATCATGAACCATTTCTTCAAAAGTGTGATAATCAAATTCCTCTCCATGAGTGGGCATAACTTGTCAAGGCTCCTCTTTGATCGAAATGAACTTTAGATGCTTGCTCACCATGTGCAGTCTAATACCAATAATTATGTTTGATTCTCTTCCAATAAATACCCAATTTAACTTCTTCCGAATGCAGAAGTGCTTGATTTTTGTGTTTCACACAATGACACCATAACTTACCTTGAAAACAATAGTTGGACAGCTATGATGCCACCTGCAGAAATTTCTCATCGTCATTCAATAACTCATATTTGAGTTCTTTTTGTATTGGATGTAATTTGATATACATCTAAGCTTTCAAATTATGGATATACATTTGCATCATAAACGTAATTTTACGGATCAATGCAACTACTAAAAAAAATAGTTAATACTTACAATAAGAAGTCGACACCACTTGGTCAATCAACCAACTGCAAGCAAACAACTTGAATTCTACCTTGAATTCTACTAATAACATAACCCATCTATATCATCATCACTTTGAATAAGACCCGATCCACTCCTCTACTTCAACCAACCAAATTTAATTCAACTGATAACCTCCTTATATACATCACCCTCACTTTGAACATTTAATAGATAGATGCATTTCTCTAATTAAACCAACAAACTCCTAATAACATTCCCATCTATAGAACAAGACAACAAAAAATTAAAAATAAAACTTTATTTTGACTCTTACTATTCAAAGTGTCAATCAAACATTACTTATAATTTTGTAGGACGTGTTTGAACAGTTCTGGGAGAGGCACTTGGCCATTCATCCCTAGACTTCCGCCAACAACAGTGCTAATCATTCTATCACCATGCGGTCCGAGTTCGAGCTTTGGACTCAAGCGACGGGAAAGAAGAAAGGGAGAGTTTATGGCCTTTGTGGAAAGGACATAACATTCGAGGTCGAGATCTCCCATGGACTAGTATTAAGTTCCCTGAGCTCCTTATAGTCAGATTAGGATGAGATCGCTGCAATGAATGAAGAGTTCCCCCTGCTGCCCAAATAAATGCTAGATGACCGACATAGGGTATAGGACTCTATGACACACGTGGTATAGAGTATAGTAGATCGCAAGGGCAAAAAGTCGATGACATCCATAAAAGAGGAAGGATGAGGAGGGAGATGACGAGCAGGAGTTACTTTCTATGTTTTTTATTTCAACATTATTTTGACCATTTACTGTGGATTTTTGATTAATTTTATTGTTGTCATTTGAGACAATTTGTTACATTATTTAGCTTATACATTATTTATTTTTATTTGAGCTATAATCTGTGTTAATGTCACTGGATAAATTGTTGCTACGATAAATATTATTTGTTGAGTGTATGCTACGGAAATGTGACTGTACTTTTAAATATTTTTTATGATATAGATTTGCGTCTGTTTTGCGTCGAATGATCCAACGTTCAACCGATAGTTATTTTCCATCGTTTTTCAATACAATCTGTCGCTAATCTAAGGATAATCATGCGATTAACTTAAAATATTTTTTTATGCCAAATTCAGACCCATGTGGAGCCTCCCAAAGAACTGACGCTAATTCAATGTAAATAAGACATAAATTACATTATCGACCTTCGATTTATCTAAAAAAAATATACATACATCGGGCTCAAATTCAACGTTAATAAAAAAATATTTTTGAATTAGCCTCCAATTTACATCTGATATGTCACAAATTTAATTTCTGCATTGTTCATTATTTATAATCACACAATTAAATATAAATTTTTAATGTATAAACACATGTTTCTTGCAAATATTTTTATATTTTATAACAATGTCTATCTTAAGAGGCAAGATAATTACAAATTTTGATTTACGCGTTGATTCAAATGCTAAATATAAATGATAGATATATTGAAATATTTAATAACAAAAAAGCAATAATCCTTAAAAAGGATTTTTTTTGAGAGAGAAGCTGGCAAAAATGAACTTTCATGAGGATAAAATCATCATCAAGTTTATATGTTTATGATGATTTGTATCATTGCATCTAGAGAACAACAACATAAGCCGATATAAAATGTAAAAATAGTTTTGAATATATAGCCTAATGGAAAGAATGCCAATCTTATCATAAATTATAAGCAAATAAATTTTTTGCACAACATCATCTCATTTGTTTATACATGATGATTGTTTGATTGTCTATAAGAAAATGAGGAGCAAAAAAGAATGTAGTGTATTATAATTGCAATATATCATGTAATTGTAGGTTGTTTAATTGTCTGTAAAATAAATACATGATTTTTTTTTTGGGTTATATACATGTAAAGTAAAATAAAAAATTATTTGTTGAAAATATATAATATTGTTTGGTTGTCCGTAAATTAAATATAAATAAATTAATTCATATATTTATTTTAAAAGTGTTATGAATTTTAAAACATATTTGATAAATAATCTTTAAATTAAGTATTTAGGATTATTTAGCTCAAGTCACTCGACTGGCAGGAACATTGAGATTAAATAATTAATTTGAAAAGAGTAATGCGTACTATGATTAAATAATTAAAATGAATAAATTAAAAAAAATCACAAGATTTTCAATCCCATGATTTCTTGATAATAATAAGAGTACTGTAGTCAAATTGAACCATGTAAAAATTATCGGGAGCGGATATTTTATAATAATTGAAAAGAACACGAATTCCAGAATAATAATAATAAAAAAAAGTTTTTTGAAATCCTTTCTTCCCATTATTTTTAATTTGAAATGAATAGATTTAATGCAACGTAAGGCCGTTGCTCATTTTCCAGTTTTCATCCCGTCACTTTCGGCGGATTGGAAACCACGGGCTTGTAATCCCAGAGAAGCTCCCCCTTTCTGGAACTTGGCAGATTGCGCTCCTTTCCCCTTCAAATCCTTGACACCTCTGCACAAAGCCTATCTTCCTTCACCCACAAAATCTGCTTTCAACCAAGGAGTTGAAGTTGAACGATACACAACAGAGGCGCGACCATCTGGTGGCTTCCGATTCCGACATCCATGGGGGAGACGGGAACGCCTAATCAGAAGAAGATCGTCGAGGGACCTGCCGGCTACCTTCTCGAAGATGTTCCCCATCTCACGGATTACATTCCCGATCTGCCTGTGAAGTTTATCTGACCTTTTAATTCTATGTTGGTTTATATTTTTTTACTTTTATGATTGATTGGTTGATTGAACTGCGAGTTGGGTATCGATTGTCAGCCCCAGCACCAGGCGGGTTGCAGGAGCTGCTAAATCAATTATTCTTTTGGATTTGTGAAGCGGGCTGTTTGAAATATCGGCCGCGTTGAATCCTGAATTCTTAAAAACACAGCAATTCCTAATTTTTTTTTTCTTTTTTAGGATCACTAAATGCCGACTGCATGGTTGTCCGTTAAATTAGAATATTGTTATTTCATGGTCATTAGTTAAGCTGGTTAATAGATTTTTAATTAAAGTTCAGTTAGTTTTATTCACTTTAATTAATCCCATTTTAGTAATTAGCTTAATTAAAATCCATTTAATCTATAAATAATCTTTGTCAATGTCATGATCATTATATGGTTAATATTTATGTTAATTAACTTATGTTTAATTGGCCTATTAGAATCTGCCTAGTTAAATAATTAGATTAATTATGTACTAGTCAGCATATCTAGGCTTCCTTTCTGTCCTAAACTAACTTTATAATTGTTAATTAGTTCTAAATGATCAAGTTAATTACTCTTTTAATTAATTCACCCATATTTAACAAGCCTATTGAAGTTTCATTGATGATAAGTTCTTTTTTTATTTTACTTTGGACGAGAGCACAAATTTGATGCAGTTGGATTCATCCAAAGACTTTGGAAATAACTTTCAAATTTGTCTTTACTAACTAAGCTACTTAGCACCCACATTAACATTAAGCTATCATCATTATATTTACCACCAATTAAGCTCCATGTTAAAATTTTGATCTTTTTTAATTTCTAAATATTCCTGCTTTTATTATTTGATTAAAATCTGATAGCCAAAGCTTTATTTAATTAGTCTTATTAAACACTAATTAGCCATATTAAATCATTGGAGCTTAACTTCCAAGCTAATGTTTATATTTTAATTGTTTAGGCTAATAATATATCTTTTATAAATATGCTAATATCTAAGCAGCTTAAATAGAGAATAGGTAATCCGTGCTTAGTCTATTAAATAAGTAAACATTTAATTATTTAACTAAACTCTTCTATTATCTCATTCATGAGCTATGAAATAGCTCACTAATTGCATACCAGTATTACATGAAGAGTAAATAAGATAGAGTTATTTTTGGCTATAGAATTTGCAACTGGCTGTTGATTTAATATTTGAAGAACATTATGAGATCTTTTTTTTGCTTGTGCAGACTTTCCCAAATCCGCTACAAGATAACCCGGCTTATTCAGTGGTTAAGTAAGTCACTTTTATTTAATTAATAATGCTTTCCTAGAACCAACATAATTTACTGCTATAATTACTGGTGTACCTTTTTTTTTCTTGGTTACCAGACAATATTTTGTTAATCAGGATGATACTGTTCCTCAGAAGGTTTGTCCCTTACATTTTTTTATGTTTTCATTGTTTATTGCAAAGAGTTGGTTAAACTTTAGAATTTCCATTTTTTACTGGTTAAAGTTGCGTTAGCTATGTACATACAGATTTTAATTTATAAGTCACATATTTAATATTGGCATGAACTATGGTTTGAGTTGGTCAGCCTTAGTTGTAATTCTAAGAGGGAGTCCATGTTAAAATCCTTAGGATGATAACAGGCCGATATGTTGCCGTCCATATCAAAGCCCTCCATCTTGTTCAATGTTGTAGTGAAATAAAATATTAATGCATGATGAATGAAAACTTATAGGGAGTACACTCATGCGGAGTAGAACCCCATCCAAGTAGTCTAATGGCCTAGCTAGCATTTCATTTCTTCTTGATGAGCCTTAGTAGTGTGAACAAACGAGAACTTCTCAACAGTTAAAGAAATTTATGATTAAACCAAATAAATCAACTCAATTGGACCTCATTCCCATGTTGAAAAGATTCATTTATATCAATGACGGGCACAATTATTACATGTTATGGGAGAACTATGAAGACAAATGTACATGGAACCTTTCTTTTTTATGCTTTTGGTTATCGCAAGACATAACCAAAAAAAAAATCCTCACAATGAAAATTGGTCTCTAATTCAAGCCTTCGTCCGAACAATTGGCACAAGTCATGGATAATACAGTTGAAAGAATCTTTATTTAAAGCTAAGTTTCCATATCCCAGTCCAACTCCTTTAAAAATATATATATACAAAATGAGAACATGAAATGTCTCAACAATAATCAATTGTTCTATGCTTAGGGGTACCATTCGTCAACCTTCCACATCACTTTGTAAAATGTGCCAAATTCAAGTAAAAATAAAGCTTACAAGGAGCCATTTCCATATAAATTATATCCATACAATTATTAAAAAAAAAAATTTATGTCGATAAGGATGTGACAAAGTGAAACAATACAAATAACCGAGCTTATCACGAAATCAATAACTAAGGATCAATTCATGACAATGAATTTTTTATTTTCCTTTAGAATTTAAAGGGGCTGGCTATGTGATGCTTGAGAGAATATTTTGAAAATAAATTTCTATTTTGGAACTATATCAACATCCCAATTCCGAAATTAAAGAACCAAGATATGAAATATTTAATTAAGTCCTTCAAATTAAAGAGGTATTATTTGTTTTCAAATAGGAAGAGATTTTTAGGAGCTAGCCAATATAGCTTTTGTACTAATTTTTATGGAGAGAATTTTTATATATTTCCTTGCATGATTTCCTTTATTTTTCAAAGCTTCTTATATTATTTATGCCTATAGTCGTATGAAAAAATAGCTTTGATCTCTTGCAAAATATTTATGTACAAGGTAATTGCTGTGTTTCTTGCTTTTGATTTGGAGTTTCCCATACATTTCTAACTCAAAGTACCTAACCATTCCTTGCCATGAAGTTGCATTTAGAAAGTTATCCCAAAATCATAAAACTGCACACTACCTCCTTAGCCTTCTATCAATTCCAAAAATTTCACCTTCACCGAAACCTCTAATAAGGTCCGCGTTACAAAGTCCATTTTGGCCTTATGATTATGCCTAAAATGTACCCATGAACCACATGAATCTGATAAAGGACCATGCCTAGATAATCCCTCAGTGGCTAAGTTCTTGGTTTGTGATTACACAATTCAGTTAACGGGGCATGAAACTTTTTGTTATCTAAGTTTTATTTAAAATTAGCTTCTTTGTGCGCCTTCCCCTCAACTATATGAGATTTTTTGGATGGAAACCCAGGCTTCTCAGAAAAAATCCTGGATGAAGTTAGGTTGACTGCCACTTTTCATTGCATTGCTAGTCTACGACAACATGTGTTGTTGGAGCCATCGGATCATGATCAGTTCATCATCATTCCTGAACGTACTACCTCTAATGGAAAATTATTTCTGTTAATTGACAAATATAATTAATCATCCGCAAGAAGCCTTGTATCAAAGAGTGTGGCTCTTTTATGAAGGTGGAAACTCTGGAAATTGCTTCATTTACCATCTATTTCTCTTAAAAAAGTCAACTAGGTGGGCAAGGATTTTTCAGGGTTCATAACATAATTTGCTTGTTAGAAAAATTATGGATTACATTTTCTTGACTTATATGTTCTTTCTTATTTGTTTGCAGACCGTGTTTGAGAAAAACAGCCCTAGAGGGACTCATTTTCGCCGTGCTGGTCCTCGTCAGAGGGTGAAGTTTCCCTTTAATTTTCTTGCGGTTGCTTATGGTGTTGTCCTATTACTTTAAGATAAATCTGCATATCTAGTGTACAATTTTTATTTATTTATACATATCTAACACCTAAACTTTTCTTTACAAATACAACACTTTGGTGTTTTAAACTTACGCAAAAAATGCGTATTTCATTTTGACAAAGTGATAATAATACTATTTTTAATGTGATGTTGAGGATTTTAGTGGTATGTATGTAAATGGGAAAGTTTAGCTGCGAGATATGTAACTACTTAAGAATTGTGTGCTATGTATAGAAATGCCCCTTACTTTAATTAACTATTGAGTATTTATGTTCTTCAGGTATATTTTGAATCTGAAGATGTGCATGCATGCATTGTGACTTGTGGGGGTCTTTGCCCCGGGCTTAACACTGTGATTAGGGAAATAGTTTGTGGTTTGTCTCACATGTACGGTGTCAACAAAGTTCTGGGGATAGAGGTATGTTTTGTTGTTATTGATTTTACTAAAACATTTTGGCTAGTTTTCTTCTTTTTGCATGGATTTTCTACATCTTAATTTTACTTATGCTTTAAAAATTTTTGGCATTATCTATCTGTTTGCATTTTAATTTTCCTTAATGTTGAACTTGTTATTTGTAGGTATGCTTATGGCTAAATCTGTTTAGTCTTAAGTACTAGAATATTATAGTTTGTCTGTCAATCTAGAATTTACAATTTGGTCTATGAATCAGGTCTTAATCCAAGCATGCTTAGTTAAATGCTGCATTGATTGTTAAATGTCTATATCTTTTAAGAGTACCGGTGTAACCCATCAAGAAAGTGTAAAAAAGAAGATATAAGGGTTATGGAGAAGAATAGAGTAATGTTTAAGTGATTAGAAAGTTTCATAATTCTTAAATCCATCTACTTTTTATTGATGGTAAATTAATGCTCGTAAAGCTCCAAACTGATTATTATTTTTTCTTTATTTAAGCTTGAGAAATTTTTTATGAATTCCGTGGGTTGATTTGGTGGCTTAAACTCCAGAATTTAATAGAGAGGGGTGTCTATAAATAGTTTGGAGTTTATGGGATTTCTTTTTTACAGGCTATTTAAGTGAAGAAAAGTCATGTTTGTCAATCTTGACCTAGTTTGGTCGATTTTGAAAAGATAAGCATATCTTTTTTTTTTTTTTCCAATTAAAATGGCACGGTTTGGTGATGGAATGTTTGAGAAAATGTCTAAGAAAAGTTCTACAACAAAATGGATGATATTAGGTAGGACCGCGTAAAATGGTAGCGCGATGAGGAATATAGATAATATGGTTTGTCATATATGGGATCTAGGTAATGGTAAAGGGGACTAGCTTTAAATGTTTTGATATGAGTGATTATGGTGGGGTTATGATAAGTGTATTAGTAGTGGTTGTGATCATGATATGGCGTGTATAGGAAGAATTTGAGCATGAAAAACCTTTTTTTTCTTTCTTTTAGAAGTGTATGATATCAACTTCTAAGGAGGCTGATCCCCACCATGAGCTGATGTATGCATTGAAAGTTTAAAGTCCATCAATCAAAATTAGAAGATATAATGACAGTGATGATTACAAAAAATTTTTAATGAAGTCATTAAAATTAAAATTAAACAAGTGTGTTCTTAAGATAAAGTAGACGCAAAATAAATATCCAATATTATTTGTATTTGAATCACTAATAGTGGAGTTTAAAATTTATTCATCAATCACAAAATCTTTATTATTGTCACTAATGAATTTATCAGTCTCTTCTAAATCCCTCCCAACATTATTTAAGTTATTGGTTTTTTTCTTATTTTTTAAAAAATTTAAATTATTGGTTATCAATAATTGCTTGAATGAGTTTTGACATATTTTCTTTTTATCGGACAAAGTCCATTACATGTATATTATCAATTCTACTTATTTTATCTTAATTACTACTAATCAATCCACTTTAGGTTTTGTTCTACCAAGATACTTTGCATTGTATATTTGAAATCATGTTGTTCTAGACAAAATGATCAAATTTCACATAGCTTTTATTTGTTATTATCCTAGTAATACCATTCCGCATAAGCATGCTTCAGCATTTGATATATGACATAATATACTTAATTTGTCTATTCCCTTTGACGCCATCTTTTGCGGCTAGTAGAACTCATGTATGTAAATGTTTTTTTTAATAATGGGAGAGTAGTATAATAAAATAAATTCTTGTACAAAAACTTTTTTTTTTTTTTTTTCCCATTTTGTAATTTGTTTCTAGACGCTTTATAGTGATTGCATTCAATCTTTGTAATGAAGCATACATACACTAATGCGACAATCAAACTCAGATACTAATATTTTGGTCATGCACAAATCAATAAGCCCAAGAATACCTTATGGATTCATTTACTTTAACATCCCAATAAACTCAGCCGAAGTCATCAAATTGTACCGTGCCTTATTAAAAACTTTTCATACTTTAGTCCCAAATTATGTATAAGATTTTCAATGTAGCTTTGGGGAATTTTGGAGTTTGAAATGAAAATTTGCAACATAGCTCCTTGAGCTATCCAAGTTTTTTTCATATTTCAAGAACCATTCGTTTCCACTTGTTATCACTTCTGATCCGGATTCGGATTATTAGTTTTTTGTTGGTTTCCAGTTCGCTTAGTTCATAAGAAATTTGAAGTTGTAGCCAAGCTCCTGGGTATGAATCACTCCTATATTAAATTTATATTTCCGACTCAACTTTTCCATTAAAAAAAAGAAAGATTTACATGCATACAACTCAATTTCTATGTATTTAAATATCTAAAACCTAAGCTTCAATTTTTACACATAGACCACCTTACATATGCATTAAAAGGTGTATTTCACTTCTTAAAAGTTAAAATAGTGATATGAAAGATTTGGGTGATATAAATGTAAAAAAATAAAGTTTAGGTGTTAGAGATTGGAGATGCAAATACCCCTAAAAAAAGAATATTCGGTATGTTTCCACTAAATCTCTTGATTAAATGCACTTTTTTTTTTCCTTATTTCTTGAATATTATACATTCAGGGAGGATACAAAGGCTTTTATGCCCGCAATACCATTCCACTAACTCCAAAGAGTGTCAATGATATCCACAAACGTGGTGGCACTGTTCTCGGCACTTCAAGAGGTGGTCACGATACAACAAAGATTGTTGATAGCATTGAAGATCGTGGAATTAATCAAGTAAGAAACTAATGATTGCTAAAATCTGAGTTTTACATATATGTCCAGCAAGATATGTTTGGTTTGGTACTATTAACTATTTTTTCAGGTCTATATAATTGGAGGTGATGGAACTCAGAAGGGGGCCGCTGCTATTTTTGAGGTACAATGCGGTAATAAGAATGTGGAAAGAGCAATATGATCTAGAAATGCTGTTATCACTGTTTGGATTTTATTGTCTTTATATTTTAACGGTTGATTTTGTTACCATTGTTGAGATTGGGTACAATTCATATACAGGGTATGTTTAGATGACCTCAATTCTTTGTTGAATTGTACTGTGATTGCCAAAAATTAGAAGAAAATAAACTTTCATACCTAGCACAAAATTCTTGTATTTACATACTCACATCTAAACTTTCATATTAACATACATAACCTGTTGAGAATTGTATATAGTTTAAGGTCTTATTGGTAAATATAAAATATAGAAGAAGCCCATAGTTTTATTTATAAAGAAAGTTGTAAGGCTTGCTATACACAAGCCCAATTCTTTCATGAATAGTTTAAGTTTTTTAGCAAAATGATTTCAATGTGGAATCAGAGCCCTAACATTAGCAGCCAACCGACATCCTCATTGGTCTCGATCGATGTCGTTGTTGATGTAGAGACCAGGGGTTGATCTTCCTTTTCTTCGTGAATTGCGACAAACGCAATTGGTGTAGAGACCAGGGATCAATCTTCCTTTCCTTCACGAATCGTGACAAACGAGATTGAGGATTAGGACAGACGGGATCGCGACACCTAAGGCATCATGGCAGACGGGTGCTAGGAAGGCACCAATGGGATCGCGATTGTCTAGGCGGGAGAGCGTCTTGCAGGGTTTGGTCAAGAAGGGCTTTTGCAGTTTGCTGCGAGAGGAAGGAGCCAAGCAGGGCTTTTTTTTCTGGTGGTCTTTTGTACGCAGCAGTCCCACCATTGTTTTCTCCATGAGAAACAACTTATAATTGCGACTCAGGAGTGAGGAAATCAGGGAGTAGAGCCTTTGTTTTTGGAGTTGCACTTGACGACAGGTAGGCGAAGGATTGAAGCAGTTGTGGTTTGGTGTGTGGGACGAAGGAGTTGTAGCTTTGTGAGGGCTAAGGCAAAGTGGATTGCACAAAGTTGTAGGAAGGAAGACTTGTGTGATCTGTGGGATCTAGACTTGATATTCGTGATTGAGAATGTCAGGAGATGGAGATAGTGCAGGAGTTAAGAGATTGAAACTTCTGAGAAAGATAAATCATAAAGTTTTGAAGGTCTTGGTTGGTCTCATTCAAGGAGCTAGCGTCTCGACGAGAGTGATTACATTAGCACATGCTCTGACGCGGGTGAATCTAGATCTCTCTCATGTGGATTTGAAGCTTGATGAATAGCCCATGTATTTGAGTTGGTCGCGTCGTATTGAGACTGCTCTACTAGGTAAGAGACTAGAAGGATACCTGACGGGGGTGGAGCCAAAGGGTGATAGTGCTGAGAAGGGCGAGTGGAGAACCACAACTTCCTTTCTTTTCACCAAATTACTCAGCTTGATTTCATCGATTGCCTCATCAGTGAATGACATTAGAAAGATGAGCGACATTTGGGCGAAGTTGAAAAAGATCTATACTGGAGCTTAGAACCACATGAGGGTATTCTAGTTTCAACGTGAGATAGAAGCAGTGATTTAGTGTGATAGATCGATTCATGAGTGCTCCATAGATCTGGAACGGTTGTGGCAAGATCTTGATCACTTCTCACCTATGTCGATCTGTAGTGATTTGGGGTGCAAGAAGGGGAGATCTTTGCATAGATGAGGACTATGTAGTTTCTAGCTCATATGAATTTGGCCTTGATCCAAGGAGATTGATCCTCTTAGGCCAGGCAACAATGCCTTCACTAGATGAGGCCATTGCAGCGATGATGTAGGAAGAGAGTCGCACGAGGCTACACTTCAAAGCGAGTGGTCTTTTAGGCATGCAATCGGCTCTGACCACCTTAAGTGAAGGTATGAAGAGTGCTCAGGGGGAGACTTGTAAGTGCTACAACTGTGGAGTAGTGGGACATCTGAGCAAGGCTTGTTCAAAACTACATAAGGAGAGAGGCTGGTGGACGTGCACAGTCTAGAGGTTGTTGTCGTTATCATCGGGTCCAAAGAGGTGAAAGAGGGGGCTATAGGGCAAATTTGATGGTAACGAAGAATAAGGTAGAGATAAGGGTAGTCTTTAATGTTGAGGATCACGAGCTCGTGGAGATGTTGAAGAGAAAGCAGAAAGCTACAAGCGATGTGGCTGAGAATACTATCGTTTTATCGTCATCAAATGAGAACATTGCTACTTATGCTCGCTCTGTCAAAGGTACTCATCATACACGTGCTTTTTCTTTTATATCCACCATAAGATCACAAAAATAAATAATATATTTTGATGCATCTCGACATATGACAGGTAATGTTAGTGAGGTCGCTTTCTATAATCATCTAATAGTTTGTTGACCTCGCTTTTGCTTGAGGGTTTTGTGGTATTTCCTTTAGTGACTAGGATATAATCTTAGGACTTTCCTAATGACTATCTTAACATCTTAGAAATGGTACCCACATTCTCATTATACATTTCAACCAAATCTTTGTTCTCTATGTTGGTTCTACATATGTTCAATAATATTTAATACAAAGATTAGAGATTGCATAAGGGAATCTTGATGAGAATTTCTATAGGACCTATGGACCATAGAAAACCCTTGCACTGTTCTACACTTTTTTGGACTTCAATACATTGCATTATCATTCATAATCATCATGATCATTATAAACATTGCATTTCCATATCACAATGTTACAATCATTACACCCATAAGGCTGATCAAAATTATTTGAACCAAGTTTCCCCTAAAATATCACACTTGAATATTCCAATTCTTAAAAATTCTCCAAAACTGCTATTGAATCACAAAATCTACTTCAAACCATTTGATATTATCATTTAGACCATTTGAAACCTAAAAATTGCAAAAATGTCCAATTTTCCCAAAAAAATTACCAAAATACCCCTGGACCCCCAAAATACAATTTTTTCAAAATTTTTCATAGTCACAAATAAGTCCTAAAAATCACTCCAAATCATTCCTTACATCTTTTTGAGAATTTTGACTATAATATTGTTATACATCTGGACAACATTTTGGCACCTCGACACCAAAATAAATAATACTTAAAAAATACTTCGGGGATCATAAAATCTTTCACGTTGATTGAAAATGACCCCGGACACTGTCGTTTCACTCCAAATTTCTTTTTGAACTGCCTCGAGTCTTTAAACCAACCTTTTGACCACTCTGACCAAACTTGACCGGCATTTGTTCTAAAGCCTTAACAAAAATACCAAAATGCCCCTTCCAGCCCAAAATTTTCAAAAATTTCAAAATCCTCCCGAATGTTCCCAAAACCGATGTGAACTACTCCACTCACCCAAATTTGACCCAATTTGACATATTTGACCAAAATCTCCAAATTACCCCCAAAGGCCCAATCTCTCTAATTTACCCCAAATGTCCATTAATTTAACCTCAATTTTCTCTAATTTCAATTCTAAACTCAAATTCATCATGTTTAAGATCAATTTAAACCAAATTCAAGTCCAATTGACCCACATTGTGAGCCCAATTTTAATCCAAACAGAAAGCCCCAATTTTGACCATATGGCCCATTTTGAAATTATTCCCTTATAAATGCATATGAATAAAGGGCAAAATCATATTAATCTTCATCCCCATTATGCTTCACATCTTCATAAACATTCTCATCTAAAGTTTCAAACATTTTGATTTGCATTTGCTCCACAATGACATCTTGATGCATAAAGGCTTCAAATTGACATGTCACATAATTCACACATATTTTCCTACCAAATTAATTTGGAATTGTTCCCCAACATTTGTAAATCACGAAATACATCTTCTTGATACTTTCATTCAAAACTTCAATCCATTTGACATCAATTTTATGGATTTTGCATTTCATACATATGACCATGTACACTTCACCCCCCATGCACATCTTGAACCCAAATTCATGCATTTGGGCTACTCTTTGGGTTTGATTTTGTAGCCTACTTCTCCGACAAAGTTAGGAGATACTCAACCATTGAAAACATCATCATTAAGTTTAAGCATGGGTCCTTTTTTTTAAGTCATCTTTGACCTTACCCATGCTTCTTTGTTTTTGTTTTCTAGCCCACATAATTATGATTTTTTTTTGAGGTGTCACCCCTTACAAGCCCACTCCTTTCCTCCATGCCTTGCTGGAGATTTTGGACTCTTAACCCATGCCTAAAACAACAGCTACATTAACTTAAACCAAGCTTGATCAAGGGAGGTATGGGAAAAGATCCACCTCTTAAATTTGATTGGACATGCTAGCTATATGAAGCCAAAAGAGTAGCCACCTTATCGCTGACTGACCTATGGCTTCACCTCTACCCTAAGCCAACCAAATCCTTCCACCTCAGCCCCCTTTCCACATCAGCTCTCCTCCCCCATGCCCATGAAAAGCTTAAAAACCAAATGGAGGAGAAAGAGTGGGGAGAGATCAAACTTTTTATAGAGCCACCAACCCATTTGCACCCTTGAGCAAAGTTATGCTCCTTGTCCTAAGGAACACAACCACCCCACCCGCCGCCGCCGACAACCACTGCT